>NW_004524631.1:8179581-8182963 GCF_000260255.1 Octodon degus
AGAGAGAGAGAGAGAGAGAGAGAGAGAGAGAGAGAGAGAGAGAGACTAACAGAAAAATGTCTAAAAGACAAGATCACTAGGCTCCTCAATGTGAGAATGAATTTATCAGTACATTTGTCTTTGAAGAAATGTAGAGAAAGCCAATAATAGGAAAGTGCATCAAGGTAGTCAGGCTCAGTGGGTAAAGACCCAGAAAGGACCCAGACAAGCAAGGGTTGATGAGGGCAGCAAGCACATCAGTTTATACATAAGAGAAGGTAATTCTGGACAAAGGACATGCAGTTCCTTCAGTCATTAATTTACTTAAGCTTCATAGCATTTTTCTTGACTAGTAATTAAACATGGCAAAATAGTATCAGATATTTTTGTATGAACTGGAAAGTGGACAGCTTTAGATCGATGTCACCAGATGTGAATGTTTGGAGGGCATAGGTAGTTAGGGTGGAGGTGGTGGCTTCTCGTATACAGGCCAGATCTACACATGGTAAAGATGGTATTTTCTGGTGAAAATTAGAACATGCATTGTGTTCCTACACAGCAAAGAGGAAACTACCTAGAAAACACTTGGAATGCTGTGGTGGTATTCAAAATCAAGGTCATCAAACATCTGTGTTGACTTCTCAGTGTGACCTTACATAGGTCACATGGTGCCACAAGGTTGGTCTCCTCAAGAGGACTGCAGAGAGAATAAGGTTTGTGGAAGGAGAACCTTCTTCTAGTTACACCAGAGATGCATGAGTCCACAAAGGATTGCCAATTCAGAATCCAGACAGAGGCAGGGCTTTTGTAGAATGGGATCAATTGATCTCCCAGGGACAGAGAAGCTAGAGAAAAACTTACCAGAGGAGCCATTAGTAGCTGCACAATTCCATGGTTTAATGCTAGAGAAAGACTACACTGGTGAGTGCCACAACTTAGTAACACTCCCACCCAGAGGCCCAATCTATAGGCTTGGGGTGGGAGATGTCACATGCCCCTGGAGACCACTGTCCTAACAGTTGCACACAGAACTACTGCAATTTAAATCCTGGTTGTTAATACTGCATGAAAAATGTTATAAAAGTGATTGGTATCAAATTATGGGAGCCGCTTAACAATGGTCGTTTTGCTTGCCAAGCACAATAGTAAGTGTTAACAGCAATTGTGGTAACAACATGCTCACTAAAAATTGAGCACATTCCAATCCAGAGGAGACAATGGGAAAAAATAGTCGACAGAGTGTCTGAAACTTTGAATAGGCACAGGTGTGATAACTGAAAGTCAATTCTAACTGAAGAAAGAATAGCTGGCAACTACTAAGGGTGTCAAGGATGTTTCCGAAAGGCATACAAGAATCCTCAAAAGCTTTTCCTAAACACTAGATCAGTACTCAGAACAGGCTGGATGCTAGACTGATGAAAGTGATAATCAAGCAAGAAATTATTCAGAATGAGATATTGGCAGAGAACTGAGAAAGCCCATTGCTGTTCAAAGAGTCAATATAAAAATGTTTAGCAGAAGGGCTTAGCGTAGTCGAACACCAGTTTAAATCCTAACTCTGTACTTTAGTGACATGCAGCTTTAGGCCAGGTAACTGATGTTTTGCAAGAATAAATGAAAGAAATGGTGGTACTATTATATATCCTTTCACATTTTTCAAAATATGAAAGAACCTAAAGTTTCTGTACAAGTGTTATATCTATCAATATTCAAGACATTTTTAAATTTCTCAAATTTTTTATAATTTTATTGAGAAACAAAAAGCAATGAGAAAGTTTCAAAACTGATTACTAGCACAGTTTCAATAATTAATAAATGACATAGTGTTGTCTTAGTGGTCATTCATTGTACAAGATGCAGACATGATATTCTGTCCACAAACACTATTAGAACAAATCTCTCTATTCATTGAATGAAGAGAATGCAGCTGTATATCTATCCTATAATCTCAAATTTTTAAAATATTTACTCATCAATTTATATAAATGCAATGGGAAGAAATCTATCACATATTAACCTAATATACTCATTAAATATAACTATATTGACAAAAACGGTAAGAAAGGTTATGCTTTATATTTGTGTACATCTCTAAAGTTTTGACTTGATGGAAAGAGTTGGATTCTCATGCCTGTCTCTGTATTTAATCTGTTGCAATAGGTCATTTGGTTGAAGTATAGGAAAAAATCTGGCTACACAGAGACATGTTTTTGGAGATGGAAAGAATATGTGTTAATAGCCTTTTAAGATAATAACAGATGTTCTTCTCTGATAGTATATCAAAATTTGAGAAGTTGAAGCCTCTTAAAGGTTAGGTATAATGTAGACTCTGAAACCAGATCAGTGAACTTCAAACAGGCTGTTACAATAAAGCTTACTGGTCTCCCTTGCACACAAAATGGACCTTCTATCAGTGCAGCAGAACCACTCTATGCAAACATTGCATTATTTCACAAAGCAAATTTTGAAACTGTGTATTCAATAGTCATTTTATAACACAATTAGTCCTTTCTACTATTTCATCAAAAGATCCTTTTAAGTGAAGTTGGCTGGAATTTGCCTTTATTATTTGTTAGGAGTTTATGATAATGAAGAATACAACCACATTGAGTACACTTTCAGGTCATTGCGTTCATTTATGTTAGGGTTTATTCCACCCGCAACTATTTCATACAATTGTGCAATTGTCAACATAATGAAAAAGCCAGAAAGAATTTATCCTCACAGACTGCTGCTACATGCCTTGTAAACACCGAGGGGTCTACAGAACCATACTTTGAGAACTGCTGCTATTATTTCAGAAACATAAAACACAGGGTACATGCAAGGAAAAAGTGAATGTGTGTATTCTACACTAATTATAGTAAGTTAAAAAGAATCATACAGCTGCTGTCTTCAAAAAGCTATAACTTACAGTCAGTTTGACTGGCAGGGCAGACACACAAAATAATTCCAGAGTGACCTTTGCAACTGGTCCCAGTTTGCAGAGAGGTAGGACAGAGGCACAGATAGATGGAGGACGATCCTCTCAAGGGCTGAATATAGGAAGATGAAATTCATCTTTAAAATTTTAATGTATAAATGCTAAATAACATGTTCTTTATATAAAGCTAAAAACAACTGTAAAACCTATCAAGAAGAAAAGTCTTAGCGTTAATACTCCTCTCAGATTTAATGGCACTACTCACTTGACATATTTGAATTGTCTTTTTTGATAAATATATAGTACTTGGGGTTGGGGAGATAGCTCAGCAGTCTAAGTGCCTGCCTGGCAAGTACAAGGGCCCGGGTTCGATCCCAGGTACCTCATGCCATGCCAGCCCCTGAACCCCAGTCTGGCTGTGCTGGCCCTGAAACTGGGCATGGTGGTGCATGCCTGTAGTCCCAGCACTGGGGAGGCTGA
>NW_004524631.1:8183064-8192860 GCF_000260255.1 Octodon degus
TTACTAACTTGTAAATATCTCACATATATTCAGTCATATGTATAGCTTTCAGATCAGCATTATATTATGAAGATTATCCATACAAATTGTACAAACTTCAGACTCATGACTTTAATGCTATTATGATATAAATGAATGGTCAGGTCACAATTCACTTAGGCATTCTCATATATTAGACTTTTGGTATTATGTGGTGTTCTGATAATTCAATATGAGCATGAATTTATTTCTAATGTCAACTTATTTCCCTCAAGGTTTGATCTCTGAAGCAGGAATGCTGGGTAAAGGTTAAAAATAGTTCTTAAGTTCTTGCCATTTAAGGCACATTTAGTTCTAGGAAGGCTCTGCTTGTTCAGTATAAGATATACACGAAACTCATCTTACTTTTTGCTCACAAGTTCCCACTAATTTTTAAGATATGAGACTTTTCAGTCAGGCTGAACACAGACCAACTTTCTATTTCAACACTGGGTTATCTTCCAGGAGTGGGACCCAGTATAGCTGTTGAAGTCTGATAGAAAAAAAGCACAACACATCTTAGAAATATCAAACGTTTACAAAACATAAAAACAAAGTATGTGACAGATGACTAAGAAAAGAACTGTCTAAGACTTCCCATTCCTGAACTACAGTCATTGGTAGTCAGGGACACTGAAGAGCACCACAGGGCAGCACCTGCTTGGCCCACTAGCAGCACTGTGCAAAGCGTCTGTCACCAAACTCTCTCTTTACAGTTTTGAAATGAGGATATTATACTCAAGAGATTTTAGGCAGAGACCTGTAACGTTGTACAGTGTCCCAAGCCAAGTAGTTATACCAATTACATCAGTCTTTGATTCAAAACATAAACAGTTGAAGAAGCATTACCAGATACTGGGGGAAATTGTAATAGAATAAATATAAGGCAGATAATTACAGGCAGAGAAGCATCCAACCCAGAAAGAAAACCCAGGACAATGTCCCTAGTGAATATTGATGCAAAATATCCTGAGAAAGATACTGAAAAACAGAATGAAGTAACTGCTCAAAAGGAAAGAACAACTGTGATGGGGAAAGGAGAAAAGAAGAAAGGAAAAAACATATATACACACAAGATAGCTAAAATAATTATGCTACTAATTCCTATTAGATTACTAAAAGGAGCAGCTAGTGCCTATGTTGTTTGCTCAGTTGTGCATGCCTGTATCTGGTAATCTGAACAACTACTTTGAAGATGACAATATACAATATCATAACCATTGTTCATTTTTTATCATCTTGTTTTGAAATTTTGCATGATTTTATTGTTTTCTGTTCTCTTTAAAATGCAAATAATTACATAAATAAATAGTTTTTGTGCAGAAAAATTAATCACCAACAGAAGGAAGAGACAACTCGCAGAGTGGAAAAAAATATATTTTCAGCTATTCCTCAAAGAACTGATATCAGGGCCTGGGAGATGGCTCAGTGGAATAAGTGCTTCCCTGGCAAGCGCAAGGGCCTGAGTTCAATCCCCGGTTCTGCAAAAAAAAAAAAAAAAAAAAAAGAACTGATATCTATAATATGTAAAGAACTAAAAAATCAGACCCAATAAAATCTAAAGACCTAATCCAAAAATGGGCATCTGAAATGAATGTATACTTCAAAAATAAAATATGAAAAACTGTTCATCAGTTCTGGCCATTTGAGAGATACAAGTTAAAACAAGAGTGATAGTTTGTCTCACTCCTGAAAGAAAACAACGAGTAATAAACGCTAGTAAATCTGTGGGGTAAAGGAGCCTTTCTCCTCCGTTAATCACAGTGCAGTGGAAATCAATGTAGAGGTTCCTCCGAAGATCAGAACTACAGGCTTCTTGGTATTTTCCTGAAATATTTAGAACCATCATAATCACAATGACATATGCACACCCATGTTTTAAGCAGTATAGATTCTGACTGATAAATTTTGGAAACAGACAAAATTTGCATAACCAATGAATAAAGGTGATATAGTTTTATTGTACAATGGTGTACTACTCAGCCATAAAAGTATAAACATTAAACATTTCTAGCTAAAGGGATGTACCTTAAGACCACATTCTTAAGTGAATGAATTGGAAACATAGGTGTATACATAGCTCCCTGTCTCTCTGGTGTGAGAAACTAAAAATGTAAATAAGGTCCATAAGTATAATATATATTGTGAATTAGGAAGAAAATATTCAAATGCAAAGGGAAACTAGAGAGGCTGCAGAAGAAAGGAAGGGAAAAGAAAAGATGAGAAAAGAATGATAAAATGCAAACAAAGCCTTGGTGAGTAAGAAAGGGAAGATGGGTTGAAAGCGGAGGAGTAGAATGGGGAAGAAAAAGAAAGATATCATGTACAGGTAAAATCTCTCTATGATTAATGTTATCATTATGCATATCCAAAATGTACCAATAAACTTGATTTAAAAAGAAAACTTCCATTTAGAATCTCCATAAAGTATAAACAGGATATTGCATCCATAAATCAAGACATTTCCTTGATGAGTGAGCAACTCAGAGACAAAACAGGTGAGGGTTTACAGAATTTTTAAACAAAATTAAATAATTGTCTGTTAAATCAGTGGTTTTTCATCTTCTCTGTCCAAGAGATGTGTTTATCACATGGAGCACTGTGTGTCTGTGTCCATGTGGTATGAAGTTTTACGAAACATAAACTTCTTTTTCAACCCTGCACTCTATATAATAATTCTTATTTTTTGAAAAAGAAATGATTACATTTATTTCATAACTCATCGATAAGTTGTCCTGCAGAGTATGAAAACAGTTGATTTAGTGGAAAAAATAGAATAAGTGAATGCCAAGTGGGTAATCTATAGAATGAAAATAAGGACAACTCACACAACGAAAGGTTAAACAGCAAATAAATGAGCTAAACGAGTACTGGGAAGTTAAGAATTGCATATAGAATATCCAGGAAGCACACTACACACAAGTAGAAAAGAAATGACTCAATGGAGGTGGGAAGCAAAGGAAACAATGCAGAAAGATGCTTTATAGGAATGGATCCAGTGAGCCTGGAGAAGATTGGTGAAGTTTAAAGGTAAAAGAAAGTTGTATCTATATGTGTTGGTCAGCTTTCATACTGCCAGGATGAAATCCTTCCATGACTTCCAGGAGGAGAGCAGTATCTGGCTCACTTGCAATGCTTTCAGTCTATGGTCAGCTGGCTCTAACTCCGACAAATGGTAGAAGAGCATGGTGGAGCAAGCCTGCCCGCGTCACACTGGACAGAAGCAGAGCACGGGAGAAGAGCAACAGAGAGGACAGGACCAGAAACTAGACTTGGTACCTGTGATCCCACTTCAAGGACCCTCTCAGACACAACTCAGACAGTAATTTTCTAGGCAGTTCTCAGACCTATCCAGCTAACAATCACTCTTAAATATTACAATATACCTTTAAACTTCCAGATGATGCTTCTGAATTCTAAGAATAAAGACCGTAGGAGCTTCCAAAGAAAATAATCCAACCCTAAAATATCCCAGAGGAAATGAAGCATTTACATAGAATGAAACAAGGACCTCTGTGTACCTAACATTATAGATCTCATTTTTATCAGGTTTCCATCATGATCTTCTTTTCTTTTCTTTTTTTTTTTTAATGTATCTAGTACAGGGTTTACAGGGTCTCACTACATAGATCAGAATCCTAGCGATTCTCCTGTTTTCAGCCTTCCAAGCACAGGGATTATAGGTGTGTGCCACCATGCCCAGTCTGAAGTGCCTTCTCAGCATGCCCTGGAGATGGGGCCAGCATGGCAGGCCGTGGGATCAAACCTGTGTCTGTTTAAACAGGCTCATTAATCCATCTTGTTTTTAAGAAAACAAAACATCATAATTTTCAGATTTTACAAGTCAGTCAGGCATGATGGTGCATGCCTATAATCCCAGTTCTACTTGGGAGGCTGAGGCAGGAGGATTGCTGCAAGTTCAAGGCAAACCAGGGCTATATAATGTGTTCAAGACCAGACTGAACTTCTCAGCAAGACCCTGTTTCAAAGAAAACAAAAATAGAAAAATCTTAAAGGTTGATGGTTGAATTTACACTTCCCTACCCTAACTAATAGATGTTGGGCAAAACAGAAACACTTGGAAAGTGCAGGTAAAGTTTGCCATGCAACTATTTTATTTGAAAAAGCTGCTGAACTAGATCTTCCATCAAAACAAAAAGAACTCCAAGTGTAATAACAGTATGAGGAATGAGAAACAGGTATCTGAGGGGGAAATACAGAAAAGTTTAAGAAAATGAAAAAGAAAAAGAGAATCAATGACAATTTGGTGCCTGTCAGAGGACTCCTTTGAACAACAAAGTTATTGAGGAAAAAATACAATTTTTGCAATGGTCTAACAGTATTTTGGATTTATAATGATATATAATTTATAAAAAATATTTCCTGTTTTTTAATATACATCTATTATAAAGTACAAAATATTATCATAGAATACAAGTTACTATGGAGAAAATTACATAAAATGGATGGTGAAGGAGCTAGAAAAGTAATGATACCTATGACTCCTTATCTTGAATTTATGATAAGCAATGTTATATATTATATACACAAACCTAGAAACAAACAAGTAAAAATATACAAGTTTTCATAGGAAAGCTTATGTAGGAAGCTCAGGTGTTTTAAACCCATTATCTTTGCTAAAGTATATCAATACAGTTTGAAATTAATAAAGTTCTAATAATGTCTGCCAAAGTACCTAAAAACACTAATAACAATAGTTGTCAGTAGCTTTTATCTTAAATTTCTACTTCTTAAATTTTGAAAATTTTAATCATGTGTGTGAATATATGTATTTTTTCAAAATAAATTTATTATTTCTTCCTATCCTTCCTGTAGACTATTACTTAATGTATATTTTTTAAAATTTATGTATATGGGACAGGGTCTCTCTGTAGCTCAGACTCATAGTGATCCTCCTGTTTTCAGCCTCCCAGCGGTAGGATTACAGGTGTGCACCACCACGCCCTGACTTCGTGGTCAGCTCAGTATACCCCAGGGGCAGGCAGCCACAGCGTGAGGTACCAGAAATCAAACCCCAGACCCTGCATTTGTCTAAGCAGGTGCTTAATCCACTGAGCTATCTCATGGGCCCTATTATTTAAATTTTGATGTAAGTAATATGAGAAAAATAAGATCGCTTTTTTGAGTACTTTTAAATTTTGTGTCTACAATTTGAATTTCATTCATATTTATGCTATGAGCTCATATGGATGCACTTTTCATTTCAAAGAGTTCTTCCTATATTATATAATCAAATCTCTGTTTATCTTATTTGTGGCAAATGAAATGCCTGATTCATCACTCATCTTGTAATATTATTTCTAGGGGTTTTTTGACATTTAAGAAAGTTTTTCCTTTAATACTAAGCTTTTGCTTTTATATGCATGACTTTTATAGACCATAAACTTTCAAATATCACATATTAACACTTTCAAAATCCTTTCCCTATACTTGAGTATACTTTTTATAGTAAGTAATTAAAATAATTTTGTAGCATTTCATGGAACGGTAATAAAATTCTAAGCTCCTATTGTAATACCTAAAGTTGTAGAGGACACAGAAACCACAGATCTTTTAGTGATACTAATTTTAGATAAACTTGCACTCAAAATTACAGTTCTCTTAGGCAAAGTGTCTGTGTGGATATAAGGTAGAGGGGAATCTCCTGCAGAGACTCTGGTGTGTAAGGTCTCCAGGGTAATTACTTAAGTAGGACCACTAATTATGCCAGCATATTGAACTTCCTCATCCTACTCCACTTATTGCTCCTTTTACTATTTTCAATGTCAGAAGAAAACATGGAGTCGCACACAAGGAAAAGCAGTAAGTGAAAAGTCTTCAACAATAGGGTACAGGGAGGTGCCTAGGGTAAGAGGTTGCATAGCTCACAGGACATGCAGGTGCCTCAGCCTATAATGATTGAGGCTACTATGATTTGACTTTAAAATGTCCCCATAAGACTCATGTGTCTTGATATGTGTGACAGATGCAGGTCACTTGGGGCATGACCTGAAAGAGCATATTCTTCACCCTGATTCCTCTCTTCTTTCTCTGCTTCCTGCCAACTGTAAGGTAAACAGTTTCCATGACCAAGGCTCTTACTTCTTTTCTACATGGAGCCAGTTCATTATGAATTCTCTCAAAATATGAACCATAAATAAACTTTATCTCCTTTAAGTTATAGGTGTCAAGTATTTTGTTCCAGTGACAGCAAAATGACTACCAAAAATTAATACCAGGAGTGGGGTTGTTGCAAGAGGAAAGCCAATTTCATTGAGTGGAGCCAGCCCAAAGAAAGTTCTGTGGGCTGCAACTACCAATATTACAGGGGTGGGGAGACTCAAGTCCCTTGAACTCACATCTTGCCACAGTTTTCCCAATACTAGAAACAAAGCTACAGGATTTTGTTTACCCTCCTAGCTTTTTGTCTTGCTTTGGTCTGGTAAGTGTCATTGTATATTGAGAGCATTTAACTTATTTTTCACTTTTACAGGAGCTCCCTGCTAAGTTTGCCTTGAGTCTCAGAGGAGTCTTTGGACTTGGACTTTTCAGCCGTGCTGGAACTGCCATACTTCAGTAACATTTAGAAATACACTAAAAGCATTTTTTTTAGAAGATGGACATGAGTCTTTTGGAGATCAAAGGGAGATACCGTGATTTGGTATCTCAAAAATGTCCCTTAAAAGTCTCACATGTTTAGTCTGGGAATAGTAGTGTACGCCTGTAATCCCAGTGCTGGAGAGGCTAAAAACAAGAGGATCACTATGAGTTCAAGTTGTGTAGTAAGACCTTGTAACAATCAAATACATTAAAAAATTTTTTTAAATGTCACATTTGTAGGTGATCAGAGGTGGCTTGTTACTGTGCAGATTGTCTCAAGGGATGTACTCACATCTCAGGCTCACCTCTGCTCTCTGATTACTGGCTACTATTTGGTAAGCACCCATTCCCTTCCGTCAGCCAACCATCACCTGGAATCAGGTTGGAATCAGCTAACCATAAACTGAATGCTGTGAAAACAGTTATGTTGTGGGTGTCAGTTATTTTTTTGCCAGAGACAGGAAAATGTCATATCAAGTATTACTATACTCTCTTTAAAATATGTTTTTTTAGAAAAAAGGTAACAAAAGAAAAAGAGAGACAAGAACAAAAATTTAAGATTTCTCAAAAGCATGCAGTAATATGCAATCATATATCCAATCTTGTTTAACTATATCTGTTAATCTGAGCAACAGATTTGACAATAAAAATAGATGATATATCAATCATTGCTAATTAGCTATTCTTGCTTTGAAAATCTATAACATATGTATTTATTATTGTATGTGACCCTATTTCTGTCTTTGTTTTTTTTTTTTTTGTTTGTTTGTTTCTTTTTCTGGTTTTGTTTTTACTCTTCAAAATAAAATAAAATTATAATTAAAAAATGAGTGCCACAGAGTAAGAAAGCTCAACTTGCCCTTCTCCTTACTCTGCATAAAGCAGGTACTGGTACAAAGATTTAAAGGCAGAGCCATCAGCCTCTGAGAGTGGAATAACGAAATGACAATTGTGAACCAAAGAAAGGAGATGTTTATCTTAATTTGCTCAATTTTCAACAGGAAGGCAGCCTCTAAAGAGTTCTAGAATTTGCAGAAGATCTGCAAAGTCTTCTAGCTTTCCCTTATCCAGGAGGGAATTTAATTTCTTTTTCTTTTTAGAAAGAAGAAACTCCTCTCCAAAAATAAATGGTTCACTTAGGATATTTCTATTTCACATACATTTTTAAATGAGCAGTGCTAAATAACCCAGGCAAATTTTTATTATACCTGAAATGATTTTCATATTAAGAAGTTCTTGTTTTTACTTGACATATAGATTAAATCTTCACTCTGCTCTCAGTAATTGTTTAACAAGTTTGTTTATTTATCTATTTCATTTTACTTTTTTGTTCGTCCATGTAGTATTAATTTTTCTACCAGTATATATAAATACGGTACTGCGTGATTTTCTTCACCATACAAATGAACTTTCACAACATTTTACACTAAAAAAATCTATATTTTTCACTTGTAGCTATACAGCATTCTAATTATGATGGTAACTATGAGTAATACAAAGGATTATAAAACTTTATCATAAAATATACAGACACACTTACTCACACACCTTTGCTCAGATCAATCAAAGTATCTAAGAAGCCCAAGAATTTGAGAGGATGTTTTTAGGTACAGATGAAATCAAAATGAAAGCTGATCAAGCTTCTTAAGAATATTTCATCAAGACCTTGGTAAAAGATAAAATAACTCTACATGAAAGCACAGCAGATCTTCCCTGCTCCTGGAATGACTTTGCCACACAGCCAATCTCTGCTTTCTTTGGATAAAAATGGATGTCCCTTACAGTTTTTGCCTCTTGATGAATTTGTTCAAGTTTAATTACATCAGTGTTAGTCCTAGCCCAGGCCCGGTGAGTGTGTGGGAGAGCTTCCAGCTAACCTGCACCAATGGGAACTACTGGTTCCAGCCCAGGCACAGCATGGGTGAGACCCTCTTTCACCCCCATGAGACCCCCCATCACTCCGTAGTACCCCCCACCCACCGAGTTGGAATTTCTGTCCCGTTCTGGGCACCCCCAGATCCAGTCCTAGCTCAGGGCCAGTGAGTGTGTGGGAGAGCTGCCTCCCCCCCCCCACTCTACCTTGTCCCCTCCAGACTCAGTCAGGCCTGGCATATAGGCCTGGGGTGAATCCCTGCAGAGAGTGTAAGGGACAAACCATCCAGCTAGTCCAAGAGCAGAACATCTTGCCAGAGGGGCACAACAGGTTCATCCCCAAGGGCAGCAGCAGGAAGGAGCTGAGCACAGCAGCCAGACCCAAACCAGGCACAACTGGATAAATCCAAACTTTGTAGATCTGCACCTGAACTTCAGTAGGTGCTAAGGTTATAACTGCACTAAAGATCTACAACAAAGGTCAGAAGACAGTGCTACACAAAATGACAACAAGAAGGAGCAAAAAGCAATCTCAGAACCCAAGCCCACCCATAACAAGTGCAGAGGACACTAACACAGAACAAATTGGAAATCACACAGCTGAAAGCAATGAATCAACGGCTTCTGAAATAAAGAAACAGCTGCAGAAAGGTATAGAGGAACTCATTGGAAATGAAAAAAGAAATCCCTGAATTAATAACATCTGCAGTAAAGAATCAAATGCAGAAACATATGGAGGAAACCCAATACCTACTCAGAACAAGTGCAGAAGACACTAGCTCAGCTGAAATGTATGAATTAATAGTGTTGATAGTAAATAAGCAACAGCAGAAATTCATAGAGGAACTCAGAGCAGAATTCTTTTCTACTAGTTCAGCTCAAAGATACGAATTAATAGCATCGATAGTAAATAAGCAACAGCAGAAAGTTATAGAGGAACTCAGAGCGGAATTCTTTTCTACTAGCTCAGCTCAAATGTATGAATTAATAGCGTCGATAGTAAATAAGCAACAGCAGAAAGTTGTAGAGGAACTCAGAGTGGAACTTTCTGAAGTGAGAAGAATTCTCTGAACTCATAGCATCTGAAGTAAAGAATCAACTACAGAAACATAAGGAGGAAACCCAGTCTGAAAAAAACACTGTAGTAAAAGAATTTACAACTGCTTCTAAAGAAGATATTGATAAAAAAACATAGAGATTAGAAAAATGATGGATTCCTTGAATGAGCAATACAGGAAAGAAATAGATCGTATGAAGCAGAGTCAAAGAGATATAGAGGAAATTAAACTCTCAATCACAAGCTTGC
>NW_004524631.1:8193300-8213858 GCF_000260255.1 Octodon degus
ATTATATTTTATTTTAAGATGGGTTCTTGCTAAGTGATTAAGTAACCCAAGATGGATGAGAATTTAGGATCCAGCTGCCAAGCCTCCTAATAGCATGCAATTCTAACTATAATTTTTTTTAAACAGGAAATTGAACACAGGACCTCACACTTTCCAGGCACACAGTTATGCCACTGAGCTATATCCCTGGGCCTAGCATCTTACTAATTTATTTTGCTTTCTTGAGATTTATGGAAGTATAACATCATAATGATTTCAATTAATAGTAATTTTTTTAGAATTCGTTCCATTGAGAAGTTTAAATAGTTGTTTAAATTTTCAAAATAATAAACACTCTCAATTTTTATTAACTATACTCAGTAGAAGAATCACTGGAATTTAATAGATTTATTCAAAATGGCCTACATTTTAAAATATTGGTAATAGGAGTTAATTTATGTGCCATCTTCAAACTTACTGTGCTGCTATGTTAACCCATTCCTAATGTTGGACCATTTTTACTCCTTAAGATATTGATTTAATTTATAAAATATGATGAATAGTGGTATTATGAAATGATTCCTTTTTCCTTTATCAATATTTCACTCAGGATCTCCACCCTTGTTTCTCAAACAAGTAATGAGTATTTCCAAGTGTTAAAACAGCATAAAAAATAATAAAATCCCTAGAACAGTGGCATGTAGTGTCTGTGTTTGTATATGTGTTAATGCATGTGTATGTATCTATATATGTCTGTATGTGTTATATGCTAGCTGAGTTAACAGGAGCAGTGTAGGAGGTAACACAGGATTGATTTGGTGGGCAATCATTCCATTAGGGATCCAAACTCTTAAGCTATCTCCTATATGACTTTTTGTTAAAGGCCAAGGCTTTCTACCTTTTTCTATTTGATAGTAATTGTGACATGGTTGCTAATACTCCAGTCAATATCACAAAGCCTTCCTTGCCTACATGGTCCTTATTTTAGGATATGAATTTAATTTTCAGAGTTTCCCTTAAGTTGTATTGTCTAGAGCCAAATCAAACACAAATATGTAAGTGTTAAAATGGTTAGGAAAGGGAGTGACTAAAAAGTAGAAACATGATTGCTATCCCTAGGTTGAATTTACCACTCATAATTAACCATTTTGGATTGCAGGATTATACTATATGTTCAGAATGAAAATGAAGATTTTTGTTATCCTCAAGGTAGGAAGTATAATGGAGATAGCTCAGAGACAAAATTAGTATTTCTGCCATCATAACTATTTTTTACACGCAGCTTTTTGTACTAAATTTATTATATTCAATAACCAAATGAAATGCTGATTTTCTAATATTGTGATAGCCAATATTCTAAACTTTCTGTGCTCTCCAATAGATACAAATTTTCAGTATTGGAGAAGTATTTCTTCTGACATTCAGTGTTAGTTCATTTGCTTTTCTAAATCATAATTCAATGAATCTGGTATCAGAGAACATACCGAGTACCATTTTAAATTTTAAGGAATTTTGTAAATCATTTGCATTTTTTTTAAAAAAAAAGATTTATTTGAAAATCCATTAAGCCCTTGAAGTAAAGGCAAAGGACAATGAGAACTAAATATGGTTTATGTCATTGTCTTACATGGTAAAGAAAAAAAGGATATAGTGAGTTTCGTTGTTTGTTAGTTTGCTGTTTGTTATTGACTATTTCAGATTTGTACTTTCAATTTTAAAGAAAAACACCAGGGGTATTAAAATATTAGTATTTTAGAACATTGGAAAGTGGTCTTTGAAACTTACAAATTTTGATTTTACACAGATTCTTCTATCATACTTAAATTTTTCCAGTTTTTTTGCTTAGACACTTTTTTGTTGGCAGAAAAAAAAAATAGTAAATTCTTCTAAAACATTTATTTTCATCAATTTAGGTTGCATTCTTAAAAGTCTTGATAATATCAAATTTTCTGTTACAGCTTCAATACAAGTGTAACTTTTCCTTTACATCAAAGAAAAATAAATTCTTCCTAGAAATTTTTTGTGTGAAATTAATATATCCCTTTATTTCTTTCTGCATTTTAATGCCTAAATATTGTCCTAATCATTTATTCTTTTAAAATTATCTGATCTTGACAAATAGGACTTTAAATTTAATCAAATGTGAAAAATCTTACATGCTGAAGGGACTATTTTATTTTTTTATTATTTTTATTGAGAAACAGCAATGAGACAGTTTCAAAACCAATTAATAGAACAGTTTCAATAATTAATACATTGCATATTGTTATCTTTTTAGTGGTTATTCACAGTAAAAGATGCAGACATGACATCCTGTCCAAATATGATTAGTACAAATCTTTGTTCTCATTAAGAGAAAGTAGCTGTATATCTACCCTAACTATTTTGCATATACACCTACAAAATGGTCCTTCATTTGTATCCCCCTTTTTTGTTTAGTTTTGTTAGAGATGGGTATTCCATTTCCATTTAAATATTGCAAGTGCATGAATTCAGCAAAATAATCCAAAATAGTCCAGTAATCCATAATAGTAGTGGTTAATTCGTAGGACTGGCAATGTCAGAAGTTGTTGACTTGAGCCTTTCACAGCTCAGCATATTAATATGGCTTTACTTTTTATACCTCGCTTTTATACTTTTTCTGCTGCATGGTTGATACTAAGATAAAACATGACCTATATCACAAGAAATGTAACTTTTGTATCTGATAAGGTTAGTCAAGTCCCCTCAGGATTTATCCTGAGATCCTGTACCTCAGACTGTAGAACCTTTGTCAGTGTCAGCCATGTGGATGAGTCACGGCCATTGCTTGAACAATTTGCTCCCTGTGAAAGCCTGTGAGAATGTTTTCTCTTCATGTGACTCTCCTTAGACACACTCTATATCATCGATCACATTGCTCTGTGGCCGCATAATCTCCTTGATCAGAAAATTTGGGATACAACTGAGTTACATGATGCTACAGTATAGGTTCTCCTATGTCCTGAGTCTTCACCAACCTTAAAAGGCTGGAGCCAAAATGTTTGCTGTCCTCGCAGCCCTTGTTTTTCTCGAATTTTTGGTCTGCAAACTTAGATTGTTGATCCTCCAGAAGAGAAGCTTATTATTACCCTATAGCATATGTAATTGGGTTTAACCTCACTATCTGTCTGAATATCAAATCTCTTAGGCATAACATGGAACAGGTATTTTCCATCTAGTATTGATATGTTAAACTGTAAGTCTCTAGAGAATGTGGAGAAAAAATTTAAAAATTAAAAAATATTTTAAGGGGCCAGGGAGATGGCTCAGTAGGATAAGTGCCTGACTGGCAAATGCAAGGGATCTGAGTTCAATCCCTGGTTCTGAAAAAAAAAAAGTGTTTAAAAATATTTTTAAAATATAAATAAACAATTACATATTTTTACACAAAATTTAGAAATCTAACCATATATAACATTGTATATGGACAGTCCTGTGACACTTTTTTCTTGTCTCTTTTTTTCATTTATTACCCTTTTTTTAAAAAAAATAAACATTTACTTGAGAGACAGTATGGCAATAATTGGTATGTCATGACAAGCAGTACGTATTTAGAAGACCAGAATGACAGGCATTCCAAGTGTGACCTGAAGGAACTATTTTAATTGCCACAGTTATTGTATTTGGTATCCTATTGTATAATTTCTTCCTACTTCCTAATACTTATAATGATTTATATACTTTAATATTTTATTTCCCCAGTGATTTTCATCTTATACTGATTATTTTAATACCACTGGTATTTGTCTTTAAAATTTAAAGTACAAATTTGAAATAGTCAATAACAAACAACAAAATAACAAACAACAAAAATCACTATATCCTTTTTTCCTTCACCATGTAAGATAAGGAAATAAGCCATATTTAGTTCTCCTTATCCTCCGTCTTATATTTATGCATATCTTCAGTTCATGTACTTCGAGGGCTTAGTGACTACATTGTGCATAATTACTTGGGAATTCTCCTTTGTCACTGAATTTTAGTGTGAAATGTAAAATAATCAGTATCATCCACTGCACCTGTTGAACCATCTTAAATTTACCTTTTTTATTTGTAGAAATTTTCTCATTTTTACCATCTCATTTTTAGTCATTTCAAATGGCACAAGTTCTGCTAACAGTATTAATTTTTTCAAAAGGATATTTTCATTAATCTTTTCAATTTGAAATTTTGAATAATGAATAGCTAGACACACAAATCTTTTCAAAAATCTTAGGGCGGGCCAAATAGCTCAGTGGATCAAAGTGCCTGCTTTGACAGAGTGCAGTGGCTGGGGTTCGATCCTTGGTGTGCCGTGCCGGCCCCACCCCCAGGGTGCACTGAGACTGCACCTGAGACTGGGAGTGATGGCATGTACCTGTAATCCCAGCACTTGGAAGGCAGAACAAAGGTGGATCACTGAGTCCAATCTATGTAGTAAGAACTTGTAGACTCTGCAGACACTGTCCTAAAATACAAAAGAAAAAAAAATCTTGCAGAGTCTTATCCAGCTTACTTCATTTTTAGCTCTTCACTTGTTATTACAAGTTGTCCTTCATCATCCAGCACAGATTGATTGTTAAGTCTTGGCATTTAATAATTTTAGTTGTTTTCCCCTGCGTCCTAGTGGGATTTTTTAATGGAAACTGAAGCATTGTTCATATCTTTTTACCCTGATCTTGAATATCAGATTCCTACCTGAAAATCAATCTTATTGCTGAATATATACTATTTTTCTTTTAAAAATAAGTTTCAGGGGAAAAAAAAAGAAGAAAGTAATGTAGAAAGAAAAAAGGAAATACCAGGAACAAGATTCAAACTTTGTGTGAATTTGGATTTCAGTTCAGCTGCTCGAAAACATGAAGAGCATGAACGATGTACAGTGGCTTTGGGGACAGCTGGGAAGGTTCCTGGAAAGAGCGTTTGGTGGCCCTGGACAACATTCTAACTCAGCAGCCTATACTACAGCATGGACATTTCTAAACTAAAAGAGCTCACTCCCCATCTTACACCCTCAGTCCGAATTTCACCCTCCTGTCCTTTGAAGCTCTGCTGACTGACTCCAACCATAAGAACAAACACAACCTGCCCTGTCCTCATGGTAACAGCTAATGCACACGCACTTGGTCACTGACAGGAACTCAGGGTCTTTCTCTTGTATCTGATAGCACCTAAGCGTGCTCATCGCTAGGGTCTCCTTAATAAATGTTCCTACGGTGTATGAATAATGAGATGAGATATTCATGGGAATTAAAATGTTAATTATGTGTACAGATTAGTAAATATGCTCAGTGATTTGAACAGATTAATTATATGATCTTAAATTATTATTACAAAAGTGAATGTCAACCATTCATGATACATTACCCTTATCAGAAAACAGCAAATAAATTCACCCATGTGCTCTCAAAAAGTTAATGACAAATATAAAATTGTATTTTCATCTGCCTTAGATTATTTCAGAAGAGCTCTCCTGACCCTGTAATCAACCCGCCCTCAAATTCCTGTTTCCATTGTTTTCCTATCCAAGGAACTAAAGAAAATCCTCAAATAATAACAGAGGATTGGCATTCAGAGACGTTAAGTATTTGACTAAGGCCATACAGCCAATTGATGACAAAGATAAAATTCAAAATCAGTTTCCCTAATATCAAAATCTACTTTCTTTCTATTAGGAGTCTATCACTTTTAAATAAATAATAGTTAACATTTATTGAAAATTCACCTCACTTACATTTATCAGTTACTTTTCATAACCACTCTTCAAGGCAGGCTTTATTTTTCCCATTTTACCAAGAAGAAATTGAGACGCAGAAATTTTTAAGTGTACTGACTATATTAGCAACTACTTAAGAGATTAAAAAATAATTCTCTCTAAATCACTACAGTTGTGGCTAGTGGAGGTAGTAAGCATAAAATCTTGAAATATTTTTTGAGAACAGTGTTATTGTTTAGAGAGTTTGGTATACAAAGAACTAAGTCAGAATTCTTGTTTCAGAAGTCAAAAAAATGTAAGAAAGGTCTCCCAGTGACAGAGGCCAAAGCAGGACAGTGAGACGCACATGTGTAAGTGGATTTTTCTGCAATGGCTTGCTCATTTGGCAGTCAGGGTGGGACCTGAAGTAATTCAGCACTTCCTATTTATAAATACTGTAAATCACTCCTCTCTGTGGCTGTCTTCTCAGCTGTCCTCAGCATTCTGGGAAGAGAAAGGCTCCCACAAGCCAGTTACCGTTTTGCTCAGGGCTATGAACAAGCTCTTTATAGCCCTGCCTGCTTGTCCACTGCCTGAGATTCGTGCCAACTTAGCTTGTGTGAAACGCAAACAACTCCCATGATTCAATTAAAGAGCGGCCCCTGAAATAGAAGACAAGATTAAAGCCCTACTATTATGAGGACTGAATCAGTAAACAACTGCCACATCTTTTTTATCAGCTGTGAGGGAAAATAACGTTTTCCAAGTTTATACCTTTTGAACTTGTTTGAAAGGCACAAGTATGATACTGATTATTTAATCCATACATACCAATTATTGAGCCCAATATTTTCTAAGTATGTTTCAGATTAATCAGACAGGAGATCAGCCTTATCGAAAGATCTGTTCACCTCTTTAATTACCAAGTTTGATTTCAACTGACCTGGAAGAATGCAAGTAATCCCCTTACATTTTAGCTAGTGGCAGAGGCAAATTATTATTCTGTCAAAAATCCTACATGATTCAGTTATTAATTTCATGTTATATTCAATCTCATTTCAAAACAGGTCACTTGCTCTACCGACATTGAGAACTAATCTAAACAAAGCCACAGAATCCATGTTATTACCACTATGTAGAGGCAGCAATTATCCACCTGTCATAACATATTTTATGGGCACAATCTCTCTACCTTAAACTCCTTTAATGATGGAGCACTTTAAGAGAATGAGAAATTAATATAATATCAAGATTCTGAATTTACCAGCCAACCCTTGAACTTGCTGAAATGTTCACCACTGGGTTAGTATCTCCACAGCTTAAGTCTTTGATAAGTAAGTAAACAATTATAAAACAGTCCTTGCCCACAGGTTTCTGGCGAGCAAAAGACACTGTGTAACACATATCTAAGATATAAACAGATATTTGTAGTACATAAATATTGGAGCTAGGGCTGGGAGATAGCTCAGCAGACTAAGTGCCTTGCCTGGCAAGTGCAAGGACCTGGGTTTGATCCCTGGTACCGCTTTCCTTGACAGCCACTGAGACTGGGCATAGTAGCACACTCCTGTAATCCCAGCTCCAGGGAGGCTGAGCTAGGAGGATCACCACAAGTCTGAGCTGTGTAGTGAGACCCTGTACCAAATAAATAAATTTACTAATGTAGCAGTTTAGCTCATTTCTACATCGTTCAAGTTTCTTATAACAGACAATAAAACAAAATGCTATTATTCTAATGATGCAATTTAAGATACCAGTACACTAATAAACACCAAACATAAAGTAGGTATAACATAAAATAAAACCCTAGTGAACATAATTAACTTTCAAGCTAGCACATAATTTCGGTGACAAAATAAGAGCATTCAAAATAAAAACTATTTAAGAATAAGTTTACTTAAGCAAATGTGGTGGTCTCAGTGTTATAACTAGCACTGTATGTTAGCAATCTTTTTTTTTTTAAATTCCACATTTCAAAGAAATCTTTGTTAGCTAATAATTAAAATTGAAGAATTTTATTCTATTTTATATGGTACCAGGAATTGAACTCAGGACCTTACCCTTGCCAAGCAGGTACTTGTGCCCCTGGGCCAAATCCCCAGCTAGAATTTAAGAATTTAGAACACAACTCAAATTTACTATAAAAAATTTTTAAGATTATGTAATTATTCCAAATATATTAAAATACTGAGAGCTGGGGAAGGTAGCTTGGTGGTCTAAGTGCCTGCCTGGCAAGCACAAGGACCTAAGTTCAATCCCCGGTACAGCATGCCATGCCGGCCCCAAAGCTGGGCATGATGGCTCATGTCTTTAATGCCAGTGCTGGGGAGGCTGAGACAGGAGGATCACTACAAATCTGAGCTACATAGTGAGACCCTGTATTCAATAAATAAACAACAACAATAACAATAAAATTTTTAGTTACAAGATAGCATTTCTGTAAAAGATGTTTCAGGGCTAACATAAAAAATTAAAGTTAGGAGACCACTCAAATTTAATGTGTTTTAAATATTTGTTTCCTGAGCTAGTACTCATCACGGAAATCAGAGTAGGAGTGTGAGAGACGATTCTTGACCTCTTCTTAAGAATTTGCCTTATTCACATAATTACAGTCTAATTGCCTATAATATTTTAAATATTTTAAATGTCATGGCTGTGTAATAAGGAAAACTATGAAACACATACGGAGAAACACAATTTTTCAGTGCATGCATAGATCGCTTAATGTTCAAATCAGGTCAAACATTATCTCCTCATCTAACATTTCTGTATGGTGAAAACATTCAAAATCCTTCCTGCTCGTGCTTTTTAGATGTATAGTACACTATTCTTATCTGTAGACACCCTAATGTGAAAGAGCACACCAGGCATGTGAAACATAGAATGTCCTATTTCACTTCCTATAAACAATCACATAAAAAAATCAAAGACACTACAAGTAAAAAGCTCGATGTCATAGTCAAACAGAATGTATCTGGCAGTGAGGAAGAAAGTGAATCAATATTGTAGGCCTAGGCCAAAGCAGTGTTTTGCGTATTAATTATGAGAAGCTTCAACTGTTTTTCTATCATATATTTTTACATTGAAATTTTCTTTGAGTAAGAAGTCTCCAACTATTGTACAATTACTCTCTGTTGAAACAGCTTAAGATGCAGAAACAGATATGAAAATTGAACCGCTTCCTCACAGGACTCTCTGGAGCTCCAGGGAACTGTGTAGATGTGCAATCCATATTTCTTGGCTTCTCTATGAATGACAAACAGAATGACTTTCAAGAATGAAAAACAGCATGACACACCCTGATTGCTCCATTTCTACCGAATCCTGGCTTGTGTCAATGACAAAATAATAAAAATAATTCACTCCTGCCAATCCAAACAGCTACACTAGAAAGTGCGCATGAAAATACAATCTTGGCAATTTGATCAAAACAAAGCTACACCGTATCCCCTGTGGTAGGTCTCCTGGCATATGAAGCTGCAGAAGTGAAAGATAAGTTCCTCTGCCTGTTAGAAAAGGCACACGTTGTTGGGACTGCATAGGAGGAAGTGCAGCCGCAGCTACAATCTAGCAGAACTCACACCTAGGAATGTGCTCTGGAGCCTCATTATTTAATTAAGGGTGGGGATTACAAGAGCACTGAATGCAGTGAAGCAGTAAAATTTGCAAGGGCTCCAAATTTATGGTTTTCATTAATTAACATAAAGTAGTGTAGGCAAGTGAAATCAAGTGATCTGCTCAGCTATTAGAATTTTGAGAGTTAATTAATATAGCAGTACAGATCATTGAGCTCAGAAATTATGAGTAACATATAGAATTTTAAAGAGTATCATGATGTTTTATAATTACAAGATACTCCTCAGCTCCTTCAAACTGTCTTCTTTTGAAGCTCTGTTACTTAATTCAAGATCAGATATGGCTAAATCCACATGAAAGAAGAAAACAATTAAAAATCGGTGAATTCAGTTTTGCAAACACTTATAATAAATTATGTGTGTATTTACTTAATCAGCTGTGGTGATTATCGACCATTAGTGAGCCATTAATAAATAAAACTGTTTGCATTTCACAAGTGTGTCTGAATGTCAGACTCCTTAAATTTCTCACGAGGAAAGAAACAAAACAATGCTTCTCATGACCATAGCCTAGAACACAGTTGAGCAAATTCTCATTTCTCCTCTGGAACCAGGGCAAAATACAAGGGAAATTGGAGGCTGTGGGTATCGCCAGGACTGTCGTTCTAAACATCTTGAGTGAGCCATGATCCTCCCAGGAATGCTCCTTAATTCAGGAGCTACAGAGCAGTGCGAGATATTGTTCCTTCTCATCTGCTGGAAAAGCTTATAAATAAAAGTCAGCCCTTGCCATTCCTATCCAAATTAAATTTGCTAAGAAGCAGACATGCACTGTAACTAAATGGCATTTTCTGTGATGTCTTTATAGATTCCTATTCCATTTTAGTACCTTCTAAATTACAGGATGAAAACATTTTCATTTAGACTCAAATTATCAATAACCTAAATTTTCCCTGGCTTAGGCATAGATTCATGTATTTATTTCACAAGCATAATAATTGTCTACTGGGTCCCTAAAATGTGTTCAATACTGCTTTACACAGATTATCTTGTTATTGTGTGCAAGGATCTTAAAGGGTAGGCTCCCAATTTATAAAAAAGGAAGCTAAAGGAAGATTTGGCACACTCAGTCATCATCTGAAATTGATGTGTAGAAGTCCTAATCTCTTAAAAGTGATCATATTTTGAAATAGGGCATTAAAGAAATAGTAATTCATGTTGAGTGAGGATTCATGGATGGATTTGACCAAATATGGCTTATATCAGAGAGAGACAGAGAGAGAGAGAGAGCCAGGGAGATGGCTCAGTAGAATAAACGCTTGTCTGGCAAGTGCAGGGGCCTGAGTTCAATCCCTGGTTCTGAAAACAAAAACAAAAAAAAAAAAACAGTAAGACAGAGAGACAGAGAGAGAGAGAGAGAGAGAGAGACAGAGACAGAGACAGAGACAGATACAGAGAAAAATTAGGACACACACAGCACATAAACCAAGATGACCAGTCAAAAGCAGCCACACAAAGAGATCACAGTAAACAAAACCTAACCTCTTTATTATGGACTTCTGGCCTCCCGAATCATGAGGAAAAAAAAAAAGAAAGAATATATCTATATCTATATCTATATCTATATCTATATCTATATCTATATCTATATCTATATCTATATATTTTTAACCACTGGGTCTGTGGTATTTAGTGATGGCAGATCAAACAAATAACATCAAAACAACAGTTGTGGATATAGTAACTCTAATTCCAGTGGCTGAGGACCTCATTTAATCTGGCTAATCACTATCAGGAATATGGAAGGTATCTAGAAAATGGGTGAGTATCTCAGTTACTCTTCTCTAGTTGCTGGGACAAATACTTGGCACCCAAAATGAAGGAAGGAAAGGTTTATTTAGCTCACAATTACTGGAGGTTTCAGTCCATACTCAGATGGTTCCAAGGCAGAGCGGCACATGGCAGAGGGCAATCTTTCATGGAGGTGGCAAAGAACAAAGAGGAGCAAATGGGAGTAGCAACAAGAATGGAAACAGAGCAAGTCCATCTCTCTGCCTCTCTTGTGCTGCATTCAAGCTACCTGCCCCAGGCTGGGTGTAGCACTCGCACCCCTAATCCCAGTGGATCATGAGTTAATCAACACTGGAAGTGAGGCCCATGACTGCATGAGGCTTTGAGGGACAACTAGACACAAAACATAACAGTGGGCAGTGGGCTGGAAAATGTAAATCTTCCAGCCTGGTCAAAACAGAAGTTCTTTTTTATTATTCCATTAATTTTTAGGAAAAGAGAAAAACTTCTTAAGAGAAACTCACAAAATATCAGATACTGAAAGCAAATGAAAATCTTATTTGTGTGAAATGAGTAAAGATCACTGACTCATTTCCTTCCCTCCCGGCCACAGATACCTGAAGCACCACACTGCCTTCCCCAAGCTAAAGCTAAAGAGGAACCCAGCGGAACCATCCCTGCCAGAGATGCTGCGCTAGTGCTCTTAGGAAAGCACCTCCAATCTCTGTATTTGGGCTTTTAAATACATGGACTTCCATAATGTGTATGTAGTGTGATCAAAAAGTATAATGAACGTTTTAATTTGAAAGCATTCACTACAAGAAAAGACACATTGCCTTTGTTCCCCCTTGCTCTGGACACACTCATCCCATTGTGCACTATGTTCTCTTTTTTTGTTGTTCTTGCTTGCTTTTTGCAATTCAGCATCATTACTTTACAAGACACACATATTGTGTGCGTAATAGTTCAACTCTTTTGGACTATTGCATGGCTGTATCACAGGTTATCCACTGACTTTCCTGTTAGTAAACTTCAGATCCTTTTTAAGATAGGGTTACTATAAATAGAACTGCTATGAACTGCTAGGAAACATAAATATCAGCCATGGTTTTACCTGTCGTAGAGAGAAATAGTTGAGCAATGTGCCACAGTAGTTAAGTGTCTTAGTTTTGAGAGAACTGCTAAATTGTTTGCAAAGAGGTTGTACCGTTTTCACATTACACCTGAATGGTGCGACTTTTCCCATCTATCCACATTCTTGCTAACATAGTCTTTTTAACCACAGACATACTAGTAGCTATATATCCTTGTGGTTTCAATTTGCATTTCTCAAATGACTGATAATGTTGAACATCTTTTCATGCACTTATTTGCCATCTGTATATCTTTTTGGGGATGTGTCTTTAAACTTTTTGCCAACTTTTAAAATGAGCTGTTTTCTTATTGAGCTTTGATGGTCCTTCATGTACTCAAGATAATATATTTTACCTGATGTACAACTTTTTAAAAATATTCTCCCATATTGTGGTTCTTTTTCAATCTTCTCAACAATGTAATTCAGAGAGCACAGGCCTTAAAAGTGATGAAGCATAATTTATCAATCTGGATTTTTTTTAAAGGATTGCACTTCTGGTTTTACATCCAAAACAGGTTAGCCTAGTTATATGTCTGTCAAGAAAACGTATAGTTTTTGTTTTATAATTAGATCTGTGAGCCATTTTGAATCTTTTGTTCTGTTGTTTCTTTTTCATTGCATATGCATATTCAATAATTTCAGCACCAGTTGAAGAAAAAAAAATAAAAACTATCCCTTACCCACTGAATTGGATTTGCAGCTTGGTATGTAATCATCTGTCTGTGTGTACATATATGCATCTATTTCTGGGCTCTCCTCTTCTGTTCCATTGATATATTTGTCTATCCTTATGCCAATACCATACTGTATGATTATTGTGGATTCATAAGTCTTGATATCCGGTAATGTCAGTTCTCTAACTCAAAGTCTGCTTCCTCAATGTTGTTTTGGCTACTTTGGGTCATTTACATATACAATTTTCTATAGAATTTATAACATGTTAGTGAGTTTCTACCAAAAGAAAAAAAAAAACTGTGCTAAGATTTTGAGATTACCCTGATTATACAGATTAAAGAGAACTGACATTTAACATCATTTTGACATCCGATGATCAACATGGCAAATCACGCTTTCATTCAAATCTCTTAATTTTTGTAGTAATATTTTACAATTTTATGGATGAGTTTGTTATAGATTTTCTTGGTTCTCTGTGTGTGTGTGTGTGTGTGTGTGAGTGTGTGTGTGTGTGTGTGTGAGAGAGAGAGAGAGAGAGAGAGAGAGAGAGAGAGAGATTTTTGTTTTCAGGTCTAGAGGTTAACCTAGGGCTTTTCATATACTAGACAACTACTAAGTTGTACTCCTAACCCTGCTCTTTTCAAATTTTGTCAGATTTATACCAAAGTATTTCATATCTGTGTATTGTACTATAAAAGCATTAGTGATTTGCTAGTCTGAATATTATATGATTGTTATTAGTATTTAGAAATATATTTAATTTTGAATATATCTTGTAAACTTGCTAAACTTATTTATTAATACTGTCATTTTTCATAGATTTTTATCAGGCTTTCTATTTAGACAATCAGGTCATTTGCAAATGAAAACTGTTTTACTTCTTTTCCCATGACACTACCCTTAATTTACTTTTCTTGTGTTAATGAATTCAAGTGATCAGAGGGTATATCCATATATTTTTCACCTTATCTAGAAATCATACTGTTTTGTTAGCATTAACCATTAACTCATTAGCTATAGATTTTTTTCAGTATACTTTATCAGGTTGAGAACATTCTCTTCTCTTCTACTATTCTCCAAGATATTTTTGTTTTGTTCTGTTTTGCCGTGGTGGTGTGGGGAACTGAATCAAGACCCTTGCCCAGTCTAGGCAAACACTGTCAGTTAGCTACAGCCTTGAGCCTTAGAGTTTTTAATCAAAAGAATGATGGATTTTTCACATGCTCTTATGCATCTATTAAAATTATTAAATGCCTTTTTTCAGTTCATTAATTTGTTAGACTGTTACTGTACTACATGATATTCCTAAAATAAATATCACTTGTTCATTATCTTTCTGTATATGGTTGCATTAGATTTCCCAAAACTTTTGTGTACAAGTTATACTTCACTATTCATGAGATGTCTTATTCTGTAACTTTATTTGTCTTCCAACTTTTTGTCTGGTTTTAGTAGTAGACAATGCTCTTCACAAAGAAGGGCCGGAAAGTCTTCTCTTAAATTCTATGAGCACCAGCTCAGTGGTCTAAAGCACCTACTTAGAACAAGCTTAGCAAAGCACAGGGACCACGGTTCAATCCCCCAGCACCACATGCCAGCCAGCCCCGCCCCCTGGTGGGCTGAGCTGGCCACACACACACACACACACACACACACACACAAATAAATAAATAAATAAATAAAATTTAAAAAAATAAAATAAAATAAATTCTATGAGCAAGTATGCGCAGCATTGACACTATGTCCTCTGAAATGTTTGGGAGCATTCACCAGAGAAATCCTGAAGTCTGGATTTTGGTTTTGGTTTTGTTTTGAGATTTGGAATGACAATTGTGGTTTATGCGTAAGCATTTGGCCATTTAGTTATGAGTTTTGTCTGGAGCAAACTTTATTTTTACTTTTTTTCTTGATGACTTTGCCTATATTTGCATGTAATACTGTAATGTATAACAGCACATAAAATTGCAGTACTATACTATACAGTACAATCAGCAAAAATTACAGCACTACAAACAAGGTATATTATACAAGAAAAGACACTGATGCTTGCCAAGCAAGAGGCGTGGAAGGACACACAAAATAGTTGGGTCATAAATTCAAACAGTGTGCCTCAGTGCTAAACCTAAACAGTCATTATAGGTAGGTTATCAGATGAGCAATACCTGTAATTAAATTTTGGAAGTATCTCATATGTTTATCAACAGATGAATAAAGAAAATGTGGTAGCTGCAGAAAATGGAGTACTACTGTACCATAAAGCAATATAAACTTGAGTCATTTTTCAGGAAAATGAATGCACCTTGATATCATAATGTTAAGGAAAATAAACCAGACACAAAAGCTTAAACAGCACATGGTTTCTCTTATATGAGAAATAAGGAGCAAAATAAGAGATAGATAATAGGACATTGGGAGATAGATCTTTGTTGAATGGAAAATGGGTCAAGAGATAAAGGGGTGCTGGACACAAGGGAAAGAAAGGGGACCAAAAAAAAAGGAATTAGAATTTGGATATGTACCCACTCCACAAAAGAAATGCAATGCTATGTACTGCAAATATGTACAAATGAAAAAAGATAATAAAAGTGTTTTATTTCCATCAGATCTTTTCTCAGAAAATAAGATTATTTATTTGTATTTATTTATTATTATTTGTGCGTGTGTGTGCATGGTATCGTCTCCTTAGTATGAAAACCTGAAAGAGAAAATGGAATCTGAAGGGTATGATAGGTACTGGGAAAAGGGAATGAACTTAATCAAAAAGAAAGAGTTACTGAGTTAAGGAGAGAGACAGGAGAGGGAGTAGGAGAAAGAGATTTATCTATGTCTGCAAGCAGGATGGTCTGGACAGGTACTATGTATTTCTGCTGAGCTATGGAAAGGAGCAGATAATGCTTAATTTGTTTTGTCTCTTTTTTTCAATAGTTTCTCCTTTTTTCCTCTTAATTTCTTACGTATTTCTTTCTTTTTTCTTTGTTCTGCATTACAACAGATACTGTGAAATTCATATTACTTTGATAAGTAAAATTCTATATCACTTGTAAATTTTTGTTTTAATATTATTTCTTACCTACTTTATAAAATAAAAAAAACTGGAGCAAATATTAAAATTGTGTCTTTCCAGTAATATGGCCATTACATCAAACTGCTAAATTTCTTATCAAGAAACCATGCATATAATCTTCCCTTTTTTTTACTTTAAAATTTTATAGAATCTAAGGTAATCTCACCTCTGCTATTTCTGATTTTCTTTCCTCTTTCTTTCTTTCTTTCTTTCTTTCTTTCTTTCTTTCTTTCTTTCTTTCTTTCTTCTTTTTCTTTCTTTCTTTCTTTCTTCCTTCCTTCCTTCCTTCCTTCCTTCCTTTCTTTTTTTCTTTCCTTATTTTGTGGTACCGGGAATTGAACTAAGGACCTTGCACTTGCCAGACAAATGCTTATTCTACTGAGCTATCTCCCCAGCCCCTGATGTTCATAATTTAAATCTTCGCTTTTTTTCTTACACTTTTTTTTTTTTTTTTTTGTGGAACCAGGGATTGAACTCAGGCCCTTGCACTTGCCAGGCAAATGCTTATTCTACTGAGCCATCTCCCCAGCCCCTTACACTTTTTTTAATGTTAAAGGGAAAAAATAATAAAAGAACAGTTTCAAAACAGAACAGTAAGAGAGTTACAATTAATACATTACATATTGTGGTCTTTGTAGCAGTTTCTTGGAGTATAAGATACAGGCATGATAACTTGTCCAAACAATATTAACACAAAACTTTCTTTTTAATGGACTAAGAGAAACAAACTGTGATATATATATATATATATATGTATCCCTCTTTCTTCCTTTCCCCTCTTTCCCATCAGAGTTTGTCTTTCTTTTGAACAGGTTCTTCCCAATTCACAATATCTGTTGTACATTTTTTTTGGTGGTACCAGGGATCGAACTCAGGACCTGGCACTTGCCATGCAAGCACTTATTCCACACTGCTATACATTCTGGATCTTGCTTACTTTTTCAGTGTCTCACAAAAGTGAGAAAATACAACATTCACACTTATGGGTATGGTCTCGAGTTACATCCATTTTACTTATAAGAATCTCAAGTTTATCATTCTCAATTCCTGAGTAGTACTGTGTTTCATTATATTTTAAAAAATCTTATTTTATAAGCTCCACAGTTGATGGGCATTTGGGTTGTATTGAAGACTTAGCTATTAGAAATTGTGCTGCTATAAACATGGGTGCACATATATCGCTGTGGTATGATGTTTTTTTTAACTCTTCTGGGAAAATACCCAAAAGAAGGGGAATAGCTGGATTAATGGGACCTCAAATCCTAGTTTTTTAAGGAATGTACACACTGATTCACATAGTGGTAGCACTAGTCTACACTCCCACCAACAGTGTAGAAGGGTTCCTTTTTCTCATGGCTCCTCCAGGATTTGTTATGGGTTGATTTCTTTATGCTAGTCATTCTTACTGGGTTAAGATGGAATCTCTGTATTGCTTCAATTTGCATTTCTCAAATGACCAATGATGTCGAACACTTTTTGATGTATTTGCCATCTGTATTTCTTCATGTGAGAAATGTGTGTTCATCTCAGATATTCATTTATGGAATGGGTCTTTGAATTTTGGATGTCTTATTTTTTTTAATTCTTTATATGTTCTAGATATAAGTACTTTGCCTGAGGGACTGCCAGCTAAAACTTTTTCCTACTCTGTGGGTTGTCTTTATGCTCCTTTGATTTCTTTTGTTGTACAAAAGCTTTTTTATAAGGTGAGATCTAGTTTGTTGATTCTTTGTAGTATTTCCCTTGCAGTCTGGGTTTGGTTCATGAATTCTCAACCTACACCTATATTCCTTATTATTCTGGTTAGGAATTTTAAAATTTTATTAATCCTGTCAAAGAACCAAAAACCAATCTGATCTTGTTAAATTAGTTTCAATGACTTTCTCTGCTGCTTTTTTATTTTCTATTTTCTTCTCTGATCTTCAGTGTTTCCTTTATCTCGCTTAAGTTGAGTTTAATTTGCACTTAATTTTTTTTCATTTCTTAAGGTTGTACCTAAGGCCTTTGATTACAGACCTTCCTTCATTTCCAATATAGACATTTAGTAATAAAATATCACCCCAAGTACTGCTATAATAGCATCTCATAAATTTTGGTCATACTATGTATATATTTGTATTCAATTCAAACTACTTTTCCTTCCCCTCCTGATGTCTTGTTCAAGACATGGGTATATAGAAGTGTGTTACAGTTGTTTTATAAATATTTGAGAAATTTTCAAAGATAACTTTTTTTACTTACCTTGATTAATTTTTATTATGGTTAGAGAACATTTATATGACTTGAATAATTTAAATATATTGATGGCTTATTGGTGGGTCTGTCTTTGAGACAAATTCTTACTTTGTAGTTAAGCTTGGCTATAAACTCACTATGTACCCCTGGCTGGCCTCAAATTCATGGTGATCTTCCTGCCTCAGACTCCTGAGTACAAGGATTACAGGCATGCACCACCACGCCTAGCCTTAATCATAGTTTTGAGTCACTCAGTAATTTTTGTTATTTGGTGACAGCTTGATACTTTGGTTCCATATTTTTTGTAATTAGCAAATAAGTAGATAGACTCAAGGCACTGCTTAGGGTTAATTATCCCCCACTATTAAGTATTCTACCCAGTGATCAATTAATTATGACCTTTTGAATCTGGCTAGTAGGATTATACTTTACTCTGTGAGCGTCAAATACTGTTAAAGGAATCTTTTCAGGTGGTTCTTTGGTCAACGACATTGATAGTCATTTCTTGGTCTCAAAGAAGATCCACTACAGACTGCCAATGTTCTCGCTGCGACACTGTCTGTTCTCTACAGTGCTCTGCCTTTGGAACATTAAACTGCTCAGTCTCCCTGGTGGCTCTGTCTCAATTCATGCTCAACCTTGGGTTCCTCTTCTCTGTACTACAGTCCAGAAACTCTCCTAAGGCTTTAACCTGGGACTATTGGGCTGGCCACATGGCTCAGCAGATTAAAGAGCTGGCTTAGGCAGGTTCAGGGACCAGAATTTGGTCTCCTTAGGTGTGCTGAGATGCAACTGAGATTGGACGTGGTAGCACTTGCCTGAAATCCCAGAGCATGGGAGGCTGAAAACAGGAGGATCACTGCAAGTCCAATCTGTGCAGTGAGACCCTGTAGACCTTGTACTAAATACATAAAAAAAAAAAAAACCTGGGGCAAGCTTTGTATTCTGTGTTTCAGACATTCATGGACATTTCTTATGTCCAGAAAACTACTGTTCAATATATTTCATCCATTTTAAAAGGGTTGTTTTAGACAGATTCCTAAATCAAGTTCTACTCCTCTCTTGTAACCAGAAGTAGAAACCATTTCTCAATTGGCATTTTAAAGTAGTGTAAAATGTTTGTTTTCTAAGAGCTGTGTGTCATTTAATGTGTGAATAGTACTGAGAACTTTCAATATTGGTAGATAAGATCAAGTAAGAAAGGATTCTCATGAGCATGAGTCATGCAGCCCTACAGAAGGCGCTCAACTGAGGGAAAACGGTGCTAGTCTTCAGTACAAAGAAGAGACACTTCATGCAGTTAAAATCTTAAAACTAGGTTTGTCGACTGGAACCAAAATCAGACTATTAGCTGGGCACAGTGGCAAACAGGAGCAATCCCGCCAGTCAAGCGGCTGAAGCAGGAAGAGCTCCATGAGTCCAAGGTCAAGGTGGGCTATGTAGTGAGCTCAAGGCCAGTCTGAACTAAACAGAGACCCTGTTTCAGACAAACAGGCAAGCAAGCAAATAAACAAAGAGATGAGAGGTGACTATTAAATCTGCTTCTGTTAAGTTTAAAAACTTTATATTCCACATAATTATGAGGAGAAAGTGAAACCGTGGAGAAAGCAAGCAAGGGACTACTGAAGAAGAAAGTAGCTGCACAACTACAGATTCTGCCCTTGAGCATTATTAAAATCACATCCATGCTGCTTTTGCCATGGGAGCAATTTATCAAAACTACCATTAGTATCTGTTTTAATCTGAAAGTATGCAATATTACTTCTCAGGGTCTTCTAACGTTTCTGATATATCTAGTCCACAGGTAAATTTCTTTCTCTTGAGTATGACGTCATATCATTTCTTTGGTCACCAAAAGAAATTGAAAGGATGTTTAAAAAAGAAATATAAAACCTATAATTTTTATAGAGAAAAGAGAGGGTTTAATCTAAGGTGTATCATTTAACTTTCTATAATTATGTATAGATTTCTATGTTACTAATTATAAGTACAGTAAAGTAGTTATAGAAATTCTTATAAAACATAAATGTTGTTTTTAACTTCTGATATGCCCTTAGATTATCAATGGCTAGTATTTTTAAAACAAGGGGTATAATTGCTGAAAAAAATGTTGAGAATATAAGATGGAAAAATACTGAATCACTGCAGTTTTCATTTTTCCTTTTATCTAGAAAAATAAATTATTTTTTGGAATTTAGAACAAGAAACCTATTGATCTGTCTTACTGATGTGAATATTACTTTTTGTTACATAGTGACAGTAACACATACTACTTATTTCTTCTTGCTCATGGAAACTCAAAGGCAGTATAACAGTTAATAGAAGAAAATATATGGGGACCAGGAAGATAGCTCTGTGGAATAAGTGCTTGGATGGCAAGCACAAGGTCCTAAGTTCAATCCCTGGTAC
>NW_004524631.1:8213958-8216040 GCF_000260255.1 Octodon degus
AAGAAAGAAAGAAAGAAAGAAAGAAAGAAAGAAAGAAAGAAAGAAAGAAAGAAAGAAAGAATATGGAATTTGTGTCAGTCCCTGCCCCTCTCCTAGACACCATTAATCAAGCATGACAAGATTTCCAAGTTGAACACAGTTGCACTTAAAATCTTTCTCTACATTTTTTTCTAGTTGTTTATGGCCAATTGAACAGAATTTACAATTTGCTTGTGGTATGAAATTGCTATAACCAGCCTTTAGTAGACATATACTTGCTCCTGTGTTTTTTATGTCTACTAGTTAGTTTTATTAACATTTCTTTTACCATTACATGTAATCAAATTCTTTCCAAAAATTATAAGATCACAAAGACTTTATTCAAAGCCAAATGTTTTGAATTTACATGAAGTATAAATGTATTATGAATTTACATGCAGTGTTACTTGAACATAATTACAAAAAAAAAAAAAACTAGGTCCAAACTCAAATATAGCAAAGTTTAATATCTCATTGTGAATAATTTTAAAATATTAAAATTTAAGAATTAGGATTTTTTGAAAGATAAAACTACAAAATATGAAAATAAGACACCAACTTCACAGGATTACTATAGTGATGAAATTAAAAATTGCCCAGTAGTAGAGCCTGCAAGTGGTAATCAGAGCACTTGGTCAACAAAAATAAAATCCACCTTTCCCTTCATGCTTGCAGCTGGATATGGTAAGCGACTAAGTACAAGTACCCCATAGTAGTACATGAGCAAGAGAGATCTGTATAACTTCCAGGTTTGAGCCTTAAGAAGAAAACTATGGCTAAGAGAAATGAAAGGAAGAGGGAAATCTCTCGGGTTTTACCAATGAGGCAGTGTCTCCTAGGAAAGCAGAGTAACAGCACGGAAGGAGCCCCAACATCTGTCCAGGGTTTCACAGTGTAAAAATAAAGAACTTCCACTTTATTTTATTCCTGTTATTGTGACCCTTTGTCGCACTCTATCAAACCAATATCACAATGAGGTCTATATGTAAATCTTGGAACACTACTCGGCATATGGTATGCATTAAATAATTGATAAGCATTGCTTATCAATTATTAATTTTGACATTCAAAACCTCTCATACTAGAAGAATTAGCTCTCATAATCCATGATTTTTTTTCTTCTTCAAAATGATAACTAGTATAACTATTCTAGACTTTTGTTAATAATCCTGATAGTGATTCAAATAGTTCTCCATTATTCCTTCTGGGGACTTTATGAAATCCCATTATCTTTCACACTATTATTCTTCTCAGCCAGCAATGATTTGCATTTCACTTTTCAAAATATGTACATGTAACACACTGGTCCGAAAAGTAAGTTGCTCTGTTATACACTAAAATTCTGGTGAAAGAAGGTGTTGATGTAACAGAAATTAGAGCAAACATTTTCGTGAAGATAGGTCTGAGTGGGAGTATAGTGGTTGGTTCATTAGTGGGTGATTCACATTGTAACCTCTACTCTTTTTTTTATTAACTCATGAACTTTTATAAAAAGAAGATTCTTCTCATCAACCATTTAACTATTCTGAAGTCTAGTAGTTTACTTAAAAACAGGATAAGTTCTTGATTCTATCCTTTATTTACCAGTTTTCAAAATTCTATTTAATGATAACATATTCAAGCAAGCTACATTCAAAGCATCTTCTATCTAGAGCATTTAACTTCAGCTAGATCCCATAACATTAAACTCTGTGTAACAAGATTTTTTTTCTAATCTTATTCCAATTAAATGGCAGAGATAAAATGATGAGTTCAAAAATGATAGTGACACATGTCAGCTGAAGCAGGTCTTTCTTGGCAGAGAGCTAAAGAAATAAAACACAGACTAGCTGGCAGCTCAGATTTTCTAAAACCATTTTCCTAACAATGACCTTTTGTTACTGTTAGGTCTTTTTTATCTATATAGAAAGTGTTTAATTTACTCCTATTGTACCTGCAATATCTGTCTCCACATTACCAGTTCCTGTCTATGACAAACTGAGTCCATTTAAGAATGTCTTTATGAGGGCTGTTATTTGATCCTGAATGGCAACAATCCCAGACTCATCAAACTGCTGTTAAAAT
>NW_004524631.1:8216170-8271635 GCF_000260255.1 Octodon degus
TCTCTCTCTTTCTCTCTCTGCCCTTGCACACCTTTCAACTTACCCCATCTCTCTGTCCCTCAACCTCTATCACTTCTGCTTCATGCATAAGCTTTGATGTTGGTGCTAAGTCACACTAGAAACACACTTATCTCTGGACCTTTGCATTCTTTCTTCTTAGAATGTTCTCCCACAAGCTAATTTTACTGATCCCTTACCTCTAGGTGTGTTTTTATCAAAGTCTACTACTTTGGCAAGACCTTTCCTGACAGCCGCCATACAAATTGCAATCTGTCTCATTTCCTTAACTGTACAAAGGATGATTAAAAAAATGCAATGAAGGCTTAAATTGAAAAATAAACACTATAAAGACATTGTCATTAATCCCCCTTCAAAATATTCCCCGTGCTTCAAACATACTTATCCCATTATTCTTGCCACTTTCAGTAGCAGTTTTAGAAGTCCTCTTTTATGAATGTCTTTCAAATGTATCACTAAATGTGGTGAATGTTGCAGCCATCAGCTCTGAACCTAACATTGTTATCCATGCTGGGTAGGTGCTCTATGCCTCAGCTATAGCCACAACCCTACACTTAGTGTATTTAAAGGGCAAACTAAGCCCAGTGCATTTCATTAGCCTGTGAAAATCATGTTATCAAGCAAAACACAAATTATTCAAAGTATGTATATTACAGATAAGGGCTGCAGTACATTCACAATGTTTTTGTTTAGGATGGAATAAGCTACACTGCTATGAGGATGTGCATTAGCTTCCTCACGTTTCTACCACTGGAGTACCACAGTGAGTGGCTTCAACAGTGGAAAGCTTTTCTCCTATATTTTCAGAGGGAAACATTCCAAAATCAGGGTGTTAGCAGGTGGAGTTCACGCTGTAGGTTCTGAGGGATACCATCTCCTGGGCCTCTATCAGAGTTCCCATGACTGATAGCAATCCATACTGTTGTCTTATTAATATATCCCTTAAATTGCTGTCTTCACATGCAATTTTCCTTTCTTTTCTCTGGGTCCAAACTTCTCTACTCTTATAAGGACATTGATTGTTGGATTAAGGCCTACTGTAATCCAGTGTGACTTCATTGTAACTTGAATACATATATAGAGAACTTGTCTCCCTCGAAGCTCACTGGTTCTGGGTAAGCACAAACGTGGGGGAGCACTGTTCAGCTGTGCACAGAAGGCAAAGCTTATATCCTCATTTGCAGAACATCTCCTACAAAGTAATTATCTTTGTAAATTACACTGTATTTTTGTTAAAGAGGGAATTATTTGGGGCTGGGGAGATGGTGCAGTAGAATAAGCACTTCCCTGACAAATGCAAAGGCCTGAGTTCAATCGCCAGTTCAAAAAAAAAAGGAGTGATTTTATTTTATTATTTTATAATTTTTTTGAGAAACAAATAGCAATGGGACAATTTCAAAGCCAATTAGTATGACAGTTTCAAATAATACATTGCATATTGTTGTCTTAGTGGCTATTCATTGTACAAGATGCAGACATGGTTTCCTGTCCACAAACACTATTAGAATAAATCTTTCTGTTCAGTAAATTAAGAGAAAGTAGCTGTGTATCTATCCTAACTATTTTGAATATACAGATACAAAATGGTCCTTCATTTGTATCCCCTTTTTTGTTTAGTTTTGTCACAGATGGGTATTCCAATGGCATTTAAATATTGTAGGTGCATGAATTCAGCAAAATATTCCAATATAGTCCAGTAGTCCATAATAGTAGTGGGTTATCCATAGCACTGGCAATGTCAGAGGTTGTTGACTTGAGCCTTTTACAGCCCAGCCTATTAATATGGCTTTACTTTTTATACCTCATTTTTATACTTTTATGCTGGACGGTTAAGACCAAGATAAACCAAGACCTATACAACAAGAAATGTAACTTTTATATCTGATAAGTTCAGTCAAATTCCCTCAGGATTTATCCTGAAACCCTGTACAGCAGTTTGTAGATCTTTTTTCAGTGTCAGCCATGTGGATGAGTCACAGCCATTGCTTGAACAATTTGCTCTCTGTGAAAGCCTCAGAGAACGATTTTTCTCCATGTGACTCTTCTTCAGCACATACATCATCGATCACTTTCCTCTGTGGCCTCATAATCTCCTTGATCAGAAAATTTGGGGCACAACTGAGTTACATGATGTTACACTACAGGTTCTCCTATGTCTTGAGTCCTCACTGACCTTGAAAGGCTAGGGCCAAAATGTTAGCTGTCCTTGCAGCCCTTCTTTTTCTCTAATTTTTGGTCTGCAAATTTAAGTTGTAAAGAAAGAGGGAATGATTTTAATGCAAGTAACTATATCAAAAAACATTTTAAAGTATTTTTAGTAATGGAAGAGTTTCTATAGTAACTCCTGAAATTTTATAAATATTTAAAACTCCTGAAACTACTCCTGAAATTTTATAAATATTTTGATTACATATGAAAACTTTTCAAAAGGTGATGCATGTGTGATAGCAATGTCTTAACAAGAGAACAATGAAAAAATAAGTTAATCTTGAAAGTAAAACTTGTTACATCTCCCTAGGGGCTTTTTGGAAGAATATATTGTGTATTCTGTGCAATTTCAGAGACATGATATTGAAAAGCCACCAGTACACAATGAAGCAATGGTTTGATTTCATCTTATCCGAATAACATAACCTTCTTCATCTAGTTGCTACGAGCATTTTATTAAATGATTTTATCCCAGTATGTTCATACATCGCCAGTTATTTTCCACTTAAGTTACTGTTCACTCTACTAGAATGAAAATTATAAAGAAAAATAGTATATGGGAAGACTAGTAAACTGGCTTGGCCCACACTCTTCTCTTTAAACAAAACAAGAGGGTGAGTGGTAGGGGGATTTCATGATTTGGATTAGCCTATCATCATGGTTTTTTGGACATAATCAATTGTCTCACCCTACATCAAAAATTCTCATTTCTCAGAAAATCTTAAGGCAAGCATAAGCCATTGGTATGGAAGTAAGTCAAAATGAAATTTCTATAATTTGTAATAAGAGAAGGATCATCATATTATCAGTCAGAGGGTTGATCTTACTTAAATTAAAAACTTCAACTTCTTATTAAGACAGAATTGTGAGTTCAGGTAGAAAGACTGCTTCAAACTCATAGCAAGGAAGGCAACACACAGATATACAGATGAATTTATACCTGTTACATTATTACATACAATAATTACATTAATTATATATAGTTAATTTATAGTCAGAAATAATATAAACATATTGAAATAGAAACAAAACATGGGACAAGTAAACCACGACCTTGTTAGACTGCTAAATACAGAGAAAACTTTAATATCTTCCTAAGCCAGAAGCTATATTTTCTATATACAAGTGATGATTAGACTGACAACATCTGCCTTCTCAACTATAATAGCAACAAAAATATTCTAAAATGTTGAAATAAAACAACGATCAATCTAAAATTATATGTCAAACTAAAATAACCTTTAATAGTAATGATAGGATACAGAATCTTTAGATATATAAGGTGGAGAGTTTATTTCCTAAAGATACCCTAAAAAAGGTATTAAGCAATAGACTTTTGGAAGAAAAAAGACACAGAATGATACATATGAAAAGTGACAAAAGTAATTATAAAACATATTGAAACTCAACACTGAATATAAAAATTAATTCATAAGTTGTATACATAAATGGAAAAGAAAAATTAGGCTTTAAAAAGACAACAAAAAGAATGCGGATAAAATAGGAGCAGAGTTTCTTGTCTTATTCCAGAAAAGGGAAACTTACAAATAACTGAGACTTCTAGAAAAAAAATCTAAATAGTTATGTGTTTAAACTACATTAGTGATTTTTTAAAAATTATATTTCTGATTCTTACAAAGCCAATAAAATGATATGCAGTCAGTGTAGTAGTTTGATTTTGGTTTGATCAATATAAAGTATGTAAAGAGTAATTAAAAGAATGTTAAGTGCACCAGTGAGACAGCTCGGCAGAGTAAGCGCCTGCGTTGGCAAAGACAAGGACAGGATTGGATTCCCAGTCCCACACACTGCACCTGCCCTGCCCTCAGTGTGCACTGAGCTAGTGACTAAGTCTGGGTGTGGTGGCCCATGCCTTAATCCCAGCACTGGAGAGACTGAAAACAGTAGGATCACTATGAATTCAGTCTGTATAGTGTGACACTGTACCCAATAAGTAAATGAAAAAAAAAAAAAAGAATGTTCAACTCTAGATACTATAAAATGAAAATGATTAAGAGTCTACTCACAGTGACAGTATTTCATATCTTGGTCTACAGAGTCAGGAAACTTGTGCATTTAACTCAAGGATAAGAAAGAAGTCAGTATGTGGTGTTGAGGGTTGAAGGGCAGTAAAGGCATGTGACAACAGGCACCAGGAGGAGAAAACCAAGTGGGAAGAAGCACTGGAGAAGGCACACAAGTCAGGCAGATGAAGCAGCTATCCGAGGATCTTTGCCTACAGGTAATCTAAAACCCTTCATAACACCCACCACGGGTGGCTGGCTGTAGATCTAAAGGGATAGACTTTCTGTTGCAGTTGGCTTTTTGCTGTCATGGCTCATTTAAATGATAGTTCCTTTCCCATTACTTCCTTGTGTTTAAATCTTTCTTGCTCTTTAAGAATTTAATTCACTTATTTCCTGTTAGAAAGCTTTCCTTCTTTATCCAGTATAAATGATTCCTCATCTCCATTCTCAAAGATTGTTTCTTATTAGGTCAACTTACTTCTTTATCCAGTATAAATGATTCCTCATCTCCATTCTCAAAGATTGTTTCTTACTAGGTCAATGTGTTCACAAATCAACCCTTTGAGGCTTGGATTCCCGATCTATAAAGCAGACATAATAGTGATAAGAATCACAAGTGTGAAATGAAAGGAGGTGGTAAAACTATTCAAGATGCAAGTAAGCAGACCTGCTCCAAATGCATGGTTTGTTCTTGTAGGCCAATGTGACCAAGGAACCCCTTGCCAAATGCACAGCACTACCCTGACACCAAGGCACAACCATTTACTAACTCCACCTCGGTTCTATGTTCTGCTTTGCCTTAACACAGATGAGCAGAAGTAAGGACTGAACAACGGACCTGCTCCTCAACAGTGACAATTCCCAGAGAGAGATGCAACAACCACGCTCTGAAACAGTTGACATGAGTCCTACAGCCCATTTTTGAAACCTGCCCTGCCGCCTACGTCCAGCAGAAATGACAGGCTTGATTGCATTTGACAGGCACATGGACATGCTCCAGCAGACAGTAAAGAGACCCAGGAGCCTCTGGCTCCCAGAAGGTACATGGAAAGCCCACAGGCCTACAGGTAAGTAGAGAAAACTGATTAGATGGTTCCCAAGACTGCAGGTCCTGGGGGCGGGGGGAGGAACACTCATCCAAAAATATGGGAAAGTTTTCTCTGACTCAATCTTTTTCTAGTTTTTAATTCTTGCTCTTTGTTTTTTTAAATATTTTTGAAAAATGCATTTATTTGTCACAGGATTTTGCTCTGCAGCTCAGACTCATAGTGATCCTTCTGTCTCAGCCTCCTCAGCACTGGGATTGTTGGTGTGTGCCACCACTCCCGGGTTTGGTGGTTGGCTCAACATGTCCAGGGGAAGGGCCGGCATGGTATGCGGTGCCAAGGGCCCAACCCTGGTCCCTGTACTTGCCAGGAAGGTGCTTAGACCGCTGAGCTATCACCCCAGCCCTCTTTTTCTACTCTTTAATATTTTTATCACTCACTTATTGAATTTTTGAGCACTGAGGGCTTTTTCCACTATTTTTTGTTTTCCTTTTTCTTTTATTCTCCATTTCTTTTTTTGCTTGTTAACTTTTCCTTCTCTTTCTTTTTTTATTTCCCGTATTTTGTTTTTTGTCCTTTTTGTCTTTTTCTTATTCATTGTTCCCTATGACTGCTCTCTAGCACTGCTAATTTCCTTTTACGCCTCAAGAGGAACCTTCCTCTCACTTTCCTCTGCTCATTTTCAGAGCCTCTTGAGTGATTTCATCCAGTTTTCATTTGTTCATTTTCAGGCTCTCCACCTCCTCTTTCTTTACTAAGCATTACAAAGCTAGATAACTTTACATAACTGCTGTTGAATACTTTTTTATTGTAAATAGAGGTGAAGTTGATCCATTTAATAGATATTAATATAGGTTAGTAATAAGTCACTATTTTGTTTGTCTTAGTGTTCATACTATAATTATATACTTTTTCTGTGATAATGGCTGCTATATTGTTGTTCCTTAGTGTTTTTCAGTACTGAGCATGTATTTGATGCTGTAATTGGTGCTAATTGTATTACTTTGGGCAAGGTGACATGGTTATTTCTATTAATTGATTTTTGGGGAAGAAAACATATAAACCACTTTTGGATCATTAATAATACTTTGGTCTGGGACTGGGGAGATAGTTCAGCAGTCGAAGCACCTGCCTGGAAAACACAAGGACCTGGGTTCGATCCCTGGTATTGCATGCTCTGCCAGCCCCAGCAACCCAGATGCATGTGCTATGCTGGCCTAAAACTGAGCATGGTGATGCACACCTGTAATCTCAGCACTGGGGAGGCTGATACAAGAAGATCACTATAAATTCTAGCTTTGGTACAGCAAGACCCTGTACCAAATAAATAAATATATATTTTTTTAATTTTAGATAATGCTTTGGTCCATTTCAGTGAACTCGATAATGACCCAAATACACCACAACTTCACATTTCAAGTAACTGAAAATAGGTGGACAGAGACCAAAAAAAAAAAAAAAAAAAAAAAAAAAAAAAAAAAAATCCATGCCCAGAAACAGCATTGACTAGGAGACACTGACTAAAGAGATCATCATGCTAGAAATGAAGATTTCCACTACAGTGATCCCCAAAACTTCAACATACACACACAGAAGCACACACACACACACACACACACACACACACACACACACACCCTTACATATACAAAATAAGACATGAGGAAACAAGGGCTGGTCAGATAGCTCAGGGGGCTAAAGCACCTGCTTAGGTAGAGTGCAGTGGCCAGAGTTCCATACCCGGCCTACTGTGCTGGCCCCACCCCCGGCTTGCACTGAGATGGCAATTGCGACTGGATGTGATGGTGTGTGCCTGTAATCTCAGCACTCGCGAGGCTGAAAACAGGAGGATCACTACAAGTCTGATCTACATAGTGAGACCCTGTAGTCCCTGTAGACCCTATACCAAATGCATAAAAAATAAATAAATAAAGACATAAGGAAACAAGCCAACAAAATGCTTCAAAAGATTCTCAATTCCCTCAAAGCTGAGCCCTGGAGCATGGAAGAAGGGGAAAATAAAAGCCACACACATAAGTTATTTGAAATGATACCAGGAGAGACAACAAAATAGATCAATAAGATGTTTTGCAAATTCACACAAGATATAAATAAACAGACACTGGGCCAAATGAAGGAATCATCAAGACAACAGAAGATGGTCTGAAAAAGCAATCACAGTGCAACAAAATGATACAAAACAAGGGAAAAGCATAACAGCAAATGAACATAAGGCTCCATATAAAAATTCAGAACATTAAAATTTCTGTCAATGCATAGATAGGCAGCGAAAGTAGTGAATCTGAAGAGTGTCAGAAGTAGAAGAAAGGGCTGCTGTCTGTGCTCCACTAGAGACAGTCTAAGAACAACAAGGGAACATGAAAAACAGATTCAACAGGGCCTAGATGATGCAAAGACTAATCTAAGATTAACTGGAATTAGTGAAAACTTAGGAGACAACACAAATGGCATAAAACACTGTTTACTGACATAACATTAGAAACCTTTCCAAATAAGCAAAAGTACTTCAACATACTGGCAAGCAAAGCAAACAGAGCCCTAATAGCCACAGGCAGAAGAGCTGCTCCACCACACATCACCGTTGAAGTCTTGAATATCCAATGAAGAACAGAATCTTAAAACCAGGTAGAGAAACACAAAGATTCATCTATAAAGCTAAACCTACTAGAACCACGGCAGAAGACTGTTCATCTTCTATCTGACAAGTAAGTTCAGGGTCTAAAATTAATAAACGACCTCAGTGAGGAACTGTGGAAGCCGGTGACACAGTGGAAGTACTCTGCCTTCTTTGAAGTTGATTGGCACAAGTCCAAGTTCACAACAACACCTAACTTGCAACATGACCTTGATCACACTTCTTAATTTCTCCACGTCCCAAGTTCTCCTTTGCAAATAGACATAATCAGCATGTAAACATTCATGTCATCTCTATCTAGACAGATGGACTTCAAATGCTTAGAGCCCTGGCTAACATAGGACATCTGATCCTAAATTAACATCATGATTGTTGGTAATAATTCTGAATGATGTTGAAAAATACATCTTTTAACTTACTGGGGAGGTTGCCCTTTCAAAAGATAGTCATTTATATTTACTTACAAAGGTAATTGTTAATTTATTTTCAACTTAATCATATTCAAGGCTAGCTCAGTGGATTAAAGCACCTGAAAACAGGCACAAGGGCTGGGGGTTTGAGTCCTGGGCAAGGGCGCACTGAGAAGGCAATTGAGACTGGGCGTAGTGGTACGTGCCTGTAATACCAGCTCTTGGGAGGCTGTAAACAGGCAGATCACTATGAGTCCAATCTAGTAGTGAGACCCTGAACACCCTGTAGACCCTTCCCTAAAATACAAAAAGAAAAAAGAAAAAAAAAGAATCATATTTAGAGAAGTACACAAGCAGTATACAATTTATGTTGACATGTTTTCACAGCAGGAGGACATCACAAAAACTCTAGCTAGGCAAGAAGGAGAACATTACTACCAGCCCAGGAGCCTCTACTTGTCCCACTTGTAGGTATTGCCCTAGAGGAAACTATTAAAGCATCATCTTAGAACACTTACTATCTTAGCCTATTGTTGAACTTTATGCAGACAGGTTCATACCTTACTCACCTTCTTATGACTACATTCATTTACAATGAACAATAGAAATTTACTTCTATTGTTGTTCAAATAGATACATATTAATATGAACTTTCAAGTGCATACTTACAGAAAGAAAATACTTTATTATAGGTCTCCAAAACTAATGTTACCCTTACCTACTTGGCTAACAAGCAATAAATGAAGTTCAATGACATAGTAGCAATAGAGTGGCATTCTTTGACTTTCATAAAAGAGCAATTTTAAAATATAATCTGTGGCACAATCTCTTGCTGCTTTTAATATTCAGTCACCTGCACAGAGAAATCATTGGAGGGAAGGTGGCATCATGAAGCAGGCAAACCCCACCAGGAAATCTGGAAGAACAGTAATTACTGCTTGAGTACATCCGAACTGTCATGAACAATAAGACCTCTGGGTTTTGTTCTGCCAGGCATAACAAGTATCTCCAGTGTTACCCATTTCCAAATTGTACTCTGACACGGGACAGAGGAGACTGGTGACAGATGGGCCGAATCCAGCACGCGGCTTGGACAGCCTTGGGGACAGAAGTCTTGTTATCTCTCACTTGCTGCCAAGCCCTGCATGGTGCTATCTAACAGACACCACCACTGGGAAGCTCCGTGGCCTTAGCCAAAAACATGGACTTGAAAGAGCCGGGTTTCCTCACTGCTGGGATTCGGAACATCTCGCCCACATCCGGCCACGCTGCAACAATGAAACTGCCACCAGCAGGCATCTCCATGTGAGAAAGCACTGGACACACCGTGCAAAAGCCACTCAGGACAGTGGCTTGCTGGTCATTTTTACAACAATTTTATTTTGCTAAAGTACTCCAAATTCATTGGTCTTTAGACTAACTCATGAATAGTCTATTAAAATTGGTATTAGAAAACAATATAAACATGAACCTCAATACATAAGATACATCTATATTTTCTTTATGAATGTTTCTGATCTAAATTTAAACAGAGAATCAAGTTTTTAGAATCATTTTTTAGAATTTTAGTTATTGTCTCTGGTTACATATAATTAATAATTAATAATTTGTTAATAAAATCACATTACTGCTACAGCTAGTCAGTTCAGGGTAAGCAAATGTACTGTAAGATATTTCCTGCTTGATGGATACAAATATAGATGTTATGAAATTAACATTTTTAATTATACATCTTTTGTCTCCTGTCAATTTGCCTACCTTTATGAATTGGCTACATAGCTAAAATTATTTCCTAAATCCTAGTTAAGAAACTGTAGTAGAAAACATAATAGAGGGGCTGGGGAGATGGCTCAGTGGAATAAGCGCTTCCCTGGCAAGTGCAAGGGCCTGAGTTCAATCCCTGGTTCTGCCAAAAAAAAAAAAAAAAAAAAAAAGAAAATATAATAGATCATCAAAATATTTTGTTTTCTTAATCTTTGTATTTATTTGACACAGGGTCTCACTATGCACCTTGAACTCATAGTGGTCCTCCTGTCTCAGCCTCCCCTTTGCTGGGATTACAGGCATGTGTCACCATGCCCATTTTAACCAAAATGTTTCAGCTATGATTTTTGTTAATAGCTATGACTCCTCTCTCCTCTCTACATATGTTACTTAGGAATATGTCCAACTTAAAATAGTAAAATATTATTATAAAGCTTTTATTTAAAAAATGTATTTAGTACAGGGCCTACAGGGTCTCACTACATAGATCGGACTCGTAGTGATCCTGCTGTATTCAGCCTCCCAAGCACTGTGATTACAGGCATGCGCCACCACACCCAGTCTCAGTCGCATCTCAGCGCACCCTGGGGGCTGGGACAGGTCTGCACACCCAGGATCGAACACTGGTCCCTGTGCTTGTCTAAACAGGCGCTACTATAAAGTTTTAAACAACTAACAAAAGCTCAGAGGCTGGCTGTTAAACCCATGGGTTCAACTACTAAATGAAAACAACAGAGACCTGGGATTTTTCCATGTTTACACCTTCCCTTTCTCAGCAAGTAAACCTTCTGTGACCAGTAACATATAAGCAGAAGTTAAAGTGAGGCACCGTGGTAACCCCTGCAGCCCCACCTAATTGGGACACATGGGCAGAAGATCCTGGCTCCCGGGAAACTGCAGCTACCTTGGGCAATATCATAAGATTCAGTCTCTAAACAGAGCACAAGAAAAGGTAAATTGAGGTTAGTCATGCTAGAATTTATTCTTAAACTGGGTGAGGATGTGATCCTTAGAGGTGCAGCAGCCACTGTGTAATCCTGACTTTAAAATGCTTTAAAGAACTAAGAATTTTATGTATGTCCATAATCGGAGGCATGGGTCATTGTATCTCCTAGTTTAAGTTCTAAATGAAGTAAAAACTGGAAGATGAAGCGTAAAATAGTAACAATGGATAAAGCCAGCAAGTACACTTTCTTATGCTGTAAAGGCATGAAGAGCTACCACGTGCTACTTCCTTTCGATCTCACTGGTACAAGCAAATAACATAGATGGAAAAGCGGGAAATATTCATAAAAAGTCTGTGTTTCTTGGACTAAGTGACTAAGAAAGGCCAGGCATGCTGGCACATACCTGCAGTGCTAGCACTTGGGAGGCTGAGGCAGGAGGACTGTTGTGATTTTGAGACCATCCTGGGCTACAAAGTAAGCTCAAGCTCAGCCTGAACTACATAGCCAGACCCTGTCTCAAGAAGACAACTAAAAAAGAAAACAAAAACCCTAAGAAAGGAAATAGATGTGCAGCTCCCTATTTTGTGACCCATTTTTGGCACAAAATCTTCATATGCATTTACATAAAATTACTAGTGATTAAGTACATAATGAAAGACTCTTGAAAACCATGCTCCCCATAAAAACAATGTTCAAAGAAAGATTGTGAAAGCCTATTAACCTATAGCACAGTGTCAGTCTCATTTTGAACACTCATATCTATGTATATTTCAAAATATTTTATTGTATGCCAGACCAGCATTTGTAAACATTCGCATATTCCATACAAGCCTAGGTGCACTGACCCTCTAATACCAGAAGAGCTCACTACATGTTACACCAGTATGTTACAGTGAGTTCACATTTCAGAGGCCCTCAAAATTACCTCCACCATCCCAAGTTCCCACTGAATCCCTAGGGCCATCTCAGAGGAGAATAAAATTTTAAAATGTCTCCTAAGCTTGCTGCATCCTTATGCCTATACCCTGAAGGCAGTTCAAAAGGTCCCTGCAGTTAACTCTGAGTTCAGTGGCAACCAGCAGCCAGTGAAAGCTGCCTTGTGATGCTGGTAGCTCCCAATATCCTCTGGAGATGTGTGGATTGACATGAATCCACTACCTGCTAGAATAATCTAATTATACCTAAAGGCTTCCACTGAAAAGGCTTTATTTCAGGTCCCTGTCACTTTCCCTGTGGGGGAAGTCAGCGATCCAGTGACTTTCAAACACTCTCTGCATGTGGCTTTGTAACACATGAAGAAGTTCCTGAAATGCCAATCCTAAGGGACAAGGGTTCATGTTACTGAAGCAACCTTTGCACTTTCTGGACCTTTCAGACAAAAGACAAAAGCTATGAAGGCCGTGATGAAATTATTCTTGCTACTCAAGTGCTGATATTTCCAAAGAGATGGATATGCATGTTGGCAGTTATGGGGCAGAATTTGCAGTAAAGCATCTTACAAAGCCTGTCCCCTGAATAAAAAAGCCCTTGGTTTCATCTTCTTTTTTTTTTAAGCCATTGGTTTCTAAGGCCTGAAAAATCTGGTAACATTCAGAGCATATGGATATTCATTTAAATAGGTGGAAAAAAGTTAAAAGTGTGACATTTCTTTTAACCCAGAATTTTACAGCTGGAAGAAATCTTTTCTGCTCTTATACAGTATAATGTGACAATCTAAGCAACCAAGTTTAAGGTCTGTAAATTCACCACTTTCCTTCCACTACTAAATTCCAAGATTTATTAAACATCTCCTCTTACACTATTCTGGGGTTTATGAGCCAACCAAATTTGACCTTTAAAATTGTAGAAGCATCTGGATTATTTCAACTGACTTTTCTACTGGCAGTTTTTAAGTTTCTTATTATATTTCTACTTTGTATAAACAAAATATGGAGAGAGGGCATCTGAAGGACATATATTTGTGATCTTTAATGCATTAAGATATGTTCAATTTAAATTAGTGCTGATGCATTACTATACTATACATCACAATGCTTCTTTATACCCAACTGCTGAATTAACTTCACTAGCTTTGATTTGTGTCCATAATTCTTAATCTTTATTCACAGAAATGCTCTTTCGTACCCTATCTACTGTTGTAAGAGTCTAACACCATTTGCCCCAAACTCAGATCATTAAGATACAAGTTATGGAATGGAGGCGCATGACTTTGGTACTGTGTTATAACTTTTAATGATACACATTTAAGGATTTTTCTCTCAAGATCTCAAAGGGAATCTCTTTATTGAGCTTACTTAATCCCAACAGGGCCACGAGAGGGCAAAAGAGCCCTAGGACACTGGCGGAAGGTTCATCTCAGGGCCATTGTCCCCTAGTGGACCATGAATAAATGGACAACTTTGTAATATTGCAAGGAGAAGCATTTCCTTCTGAAACAGAGGCACATTTATTGGATCTGCTAAAACTGAGCTGTAATCCCACATCATTTCCTAATTTACACTTGCTTTGAATATGAAACATAATATGAATGCTGACTGTTCCTCTTAGCACTTGAGATTCTTGTGAAGAATGAGGCCAGAGATCACTGTATCATGTTTTGCAAAGTCATAATGAAAGATGTTCATGTGTTTGTGATGCTTGTACTAAACAGAGAATTACAAACTCACGAGAAAAGAATAATATTGCACAAATTTGGATTCTGGTCTGTTTCAACCATTTGCTAGTGAGGCCCAGGATAAGACTTGTTTTTATCAAGTGTATTAATGATGATGATCCTATAATACCCTTTTCACACATTCAGTCAACCGTTTTCTCCTTCCCTTCATCAAACACTAAATAGAGCTGCTGTGTTCTGCACTGTGCTAAGCAATGAGGACATCATAAATAAACTGGTTCCACTATGCTACAGTCTTCCATCAGCCAAGAATATCAGAGTAGTTCTCTTGACATGAATATGACTAACACATACAGAAAAAAAACTGTCTTCTGTCATCATCATGAAGTTCTATTCTCTTGTGAAATAAGGAAAAGCACATTTTACCTGATGTGGGAATATTTAGAAATATGTTTCATATATGCTAATTAACTACATTTATGGTACCTGAATAATCATGAGTAATATGTTGAACACATCTATTTAAATTCCTCACATGCATTATTTCAGTTGGTCTTCATAATACTTCATAAAGTAAATAGCAATATATCCTTATTTTATAGGGTATTCCACAAACATGAATCCAAGGAGATTTGATAGCTTACCCAAGTGGTCAATATTTGTACCTAGGATTTTCTGACTCCAAAGCCTGGATTTTTGAACATGGACATAGAAGAACTGTAAATTTGCTGCATTTCTCAGGGAAATCTGTTTCAATATTTGTACATATTCATGTTAGGACCCAAATCATAGATTTTAAAGCTGTAGCATTGCAGAACTGAAAAAGATCTTAAGAATTGTCTAGTCGAAACTATTGACTTATACTGAAATATAGGCAATGAAATTAGAGACATAAAACCATACTGAATGAAAAGTTTAAAATACTGAATAGGGAAAAGTGAGTAATGAATCTTATGTTATCCTTCTTGTATTCCTAGAACTTAATACAATCCTTAGCAAACAGAGAAAATTCATACATGTTTGGGCAAGTGGATTACATTACATATTACCGTTTTTTAAACTAGAGTTTCTCAAAGGTCAAAAGAAGCACAAGACATTTTCATTTACACAAGGCTTAAAATATGTGCAAATGGTTAAATGACAAATCTGTGATAGATGTTAACTTTCAGCCTTCTGAAGTGATCTTTATACTTTTTTTCTGTAACTTCATTTGGATATAAGGTCTGCAGTATGGGGGCTCATCAATGTATATCAGTGTCATTCTATAGGATGCTATTCATGGAAGTCCAGCTACGACTTTAAGGGCTTGATATATCATTACTCCCAATTATATAAAGCAAAATATCTAGATAATTTCAACCATGTTTATACAGTTTGAAGTGAGGCAACACTTCGCATTCCATCTCCCTAGATTTCTCAATATCCAAGAGTGCACTATGTCAGATTTTAAAGTTAGCAAGTATAAAACTACACTAATGCCAGATGCATTAAATTATTAAACTGCCATTAGAGATAGCCAATGAAATCTGAAATAAGATGAAAACAAAAATTGTATTTTAATCTTCTCTGGAGTTCACTAATTCTAATAAACGTATTAAAAGACTTAATAGAATAGTGCTAAATTATGTGGATGCTTAGAGATTTCTCGTGTGTTGATTACCCAGATGCATGTTAGATTTTGCAGGAATTAGATTTGATATTATCTCCTTATTATGCAAAACCATGGAAAACATTTAATTAAAACTTAATTAAAATCTCCATGATGCTTCAACCCCATGGAGTCCATTTTTCAACAACAAGCAGGAAAGAAAGCCTCCAGGACAAACTGTTTTTCAGAAATGCTGCACTGAAACTCAATTTTCTTAGTACTCATACCTCTCTAAATTATCTTCCATCTTCACAAGTTTTTCTCATTTTCACAACCTATAAGGTGACCAACTAATACTATTAACAATGTGCCCTAATTGTGAGTAAGTATTTAGCTTTAGAAGGTTACTGGTGTTTACTTTCTAATAGAGATTTTACATATCATTTGGAAATAAAGAAATCCATAAAGCATTGTATCTGCCACACAGTAGGTTTCAAATAATTATTAATTAAAATGAATAATATTAGATATGTATTCACTAAAACTTTAAGACTGGTACAAATTTATCCTAAAATATTAATGAAAAAATGTGTGAACAATACTTATCACTGCAATTAGAAATTTTTATGTGGAAATATATTATTCAATAGGATATATTATAGCGAGAATTGGTCTTCATAGAACATGAAATCCAGGGGCAAAGCCATACATTTATATATACAAGATGCGTAAGGCAATGATTCTGAGAATCCTCAGCAGGTTCTCGAAACTAGCAGTTAATTGGTAGGATTCTCACCTTGACTAACTATATATGCTGATACCTGCAAACCAAGCAACTGCACTGAAGATAGCAATGTGTAATAGTAGGGTCATGCTTGGAATGCCTGTCATTCTGGTCTTTCAAATATGCACTGTTTGTCAAGACATACCAATTATGATCATACTGTCTCTCAAGTAAATATTTGTTTTAAAAAAAAGGGTAATAAATGAAAATAAGAGATAAAGAAAATGTCGCAAGACTATCCTGCTACAATGCTGTACATGGTTAGATTTCTAAACTTCTGTGTAAAAATATATAATTGTTTATTCCTATTTCATAAAATAGATTTTTATTTTTTTAATCTTTTTCTTCATATTCTGTAGAGACTTAAAGATTAACATATCTATACTTGATGGAAAATACATGTTCCATGCTATGCCTAAGATGTTTGATATTCAGACAGTGAGGTTAAGCTCAACTGCCTATGTTGTAGGGCAATAATAAGCTTCTCTTCCGGAGGTTTAACAACATAAGTTTGCAGATCAAAAATAAGAGAAAAAGAAGAGCTTCTAGGACAGCTAACATTTTGGCCTTAGCCATTCAAGGTCAGTGAAGACTTAGGGCATAGGAGAACCTGTACTGTAACACCATGTAATTCATTTGTGCCCCAAATTTTCTGATTAAGGAGGTTATGGGGCCACAGAGGAATGTGATTGATGATGTAGAGTATGCCTATGGAAAGTCATTTAGAGAGAAAACATTCTCTCAGGCTTTCACAGAGAGCAAATGTGTCAAGCAATGGCTGTGACTCATTCGCAAGGCTGACACTGACAAAGAATCTACAAACCGTGATACAGGGTAATAGGATAAATCCTAAGGGGATTTGACTGACCTTATCAGATACAAAAGCTACATTTCTTGTTATATAGGTCTTGCTTTATGTTGGTCATAACCATCCAGCAGAAAAGTATAAAAACAAAGTATAAAATGTAAAGCTATATTAATATGCTGAGCTGTAAAAGGCTCAAGTCAACAACTTCTGACATTGCCAGTCTTACAGAAAACCCACTACTATTATGGTCTACTGGTCTATATTGGAATATTTTGCTGAATTCATTCACCTATAATATTTAAATGACAATGGAATACTCTTCTCTGACAAAATTAAACCAAAAAAGGGAATACAAATGAACAATCATTTTGTATTTGTATATTCAAAATAGGATAGATATATGGCTGCACTGTCTTAATTCAATGAATAGAGAGATTTGTTCTAATAGTGTCTGTCGACAGGACATCATGTCTGGATCTTATACAATGAATAACCACTAAGACAACAATATGCAATGTATTAATTATTGAAACTGTCCTACTAATCGATTTTGAAACTGTCTCATTGCTATTTGTTTCTCAATAAAATTATTTTTAAAATATTTCATAAGGTACAAAACCAAATTATTTTTAAATCATGATACTTTTCTTCCCTTTTTATCTTAATAAAATGTTTTCCCTTTTTTTAATCCTTGGTAAACTAAGATGTGGTAACTCCCTCATTTTTATTCACCAAAGCATTGAGGATAGTTTCAATATTTTCCAACTTAGTATTATCATTAGTACAGCTTTTTTCCCCACTGAATAACTTTTAGCATTATACCTTCAAACCTCAATCCCAAAAATTTTCACCAAAGTTTGATGATGAATGTTATTAAATATGTTTTTGCTATTGAAATGATTACACAAATTTTCTCCTTAATCTACTGGTATAGAGTGAAATCATTATAGTAATGAATTTTTGATAAACTCATTTGGTCATGGAGAAAAATCCCAACCTGGTCAAGAAAATTTTTAAATACTTCATTGAATTTGGTTTAATAATATTTTGTTAAGAATGCTGCATCTGTGAGAAAAAATAAAAAAGAAAAAGAACGTTGCATCTGTGTTTATGGATGGGACTAATCAATTATTTTAGTCCTCCTACTCTTGTCAAGGTTCTGTATCAGGGTTATGCTAGACACATGAAATAAGTAACTGAATCCCACCTCCGTTTTTATATGTCTGAGAATATTTTAAGTGTTTAAAAGAATTCTTCAGTTTAAAAAAATCTAGTCTTGAGGACTTTTGCAGAGAGATATTTTTAGCTCTTCATTTGCTATCTTTAATGGTTATGGTACCATTCAAACTTTTCATCAAAAATGAAACCTAAGAAATTAAAAAAAAAAAAAAAAACCATACACAAAATGCTCAGATGTGGTCTAGTGCCTCACTTCTAACAAGAGAGTCCATTCTTCTCATATAGCTTTAGGTCCATCACAAAACAAGAGCTCGAGAAAACCATGATCGGCAATAAAAATGAATGAGCTGCTGATTCAGTAAACATCATGTGGGACTCTCCAAAATTCTTACATTGAGGGCAAAGAGCGAGACACCGCGGCGGGCGCACCAGATGATGATATCTCCGTGAAGCACTGGCAGAAGCTGTACTAGCCCATGGTGACAGAACCCCGAATGGCATTTGTCTTGTTGGTGGCTGGATTTAACTCATGGAATGATAGAAAAGAGCAGAAAATGCCCTAAGGTTACAGTTTATTCTATATTTTGACGAAGACATACTTTACACAAATATATGTCTTTTTCTTTTTCTTTTTTTCTTTTCTTTCTTGCCTTTTTTTTTTTTTTTCTGTTTTAGGGAAGGGTGTACAGGGTGTTCAGGGTCTCACTACTAGATTGGACTTGTAGTGATTCTCCTGTTTACAGCCTCCCAAGAGCTGGGATTACAGGGGCACACCACCACACCCAGTCTCAATTGCCATCTCAGCATGCCTCAGGGGCGGGGCTGGTAAGGCAGGCCTGGGGATTGGACCCCGGCCCCTGTGGCTGCTTGCAGGCGCTTTAATCTATATGCCATTTTCAGAACCAACTGAACTGCACACTTATGATCGGTGCATTTTACTATATGTAAATTAAACTTCACATTTAAAAAATAAGAATCATATCTTTCATGTACATAATTCATCTCAAGGAGATTATTCTTCCAAGTGTGATACAGCTATTGCACAGAAATTTTGGAACTCCTCTTTTGGAAATCCATTCAGAAATTACAACCCATTCTTTCACAGCAAGGGCAGAAAATCTCCTAGGGTTAGTTAAGTGTGAAACCCCTGCAATAAGTACCAAAGTCATCCTGTATCATCACTTTAAAGGGAGCAATTTCAATCATAGTTTGGAGGAATGGTAGAGTATAATTACGTTGATAAGTTAATTACACCTATTGTATGGTGCACATACACAGGCCGTGGTTTAAAATAAGAAGCACACTAGAAAAATTACTTCGTATTTTTCTTTTCATATACTATCTATTAGAGAGTCTCTGATCAAATTTTAATTTGGATTTATGCTCAGATTTAATCCCTACTAATAGCAAAGCGATTTTCTCTATCCAAATTCACTTATCACCTAATATGCATAATAAAGTGATTATATTTCTCTTTCTATTGATCCTCACCAATAAGATTACAAAAGAATGGAATACAGTTTTTTTTGTTTTTTTTTGTTTTTTTTTTTGTTTTTTTTTTTTGTGGAACCGGGGATTGAACTCAGACCCTTGTGCTTGCCAGGGAAGCACTTATTCTACTGAGCCATCTTCCCAGCCCTTGGAATACATTTTTTAACTTTTCATTTGAGATAGGAGTCTCTACTACCACAGTATGTTATTCCATAATTCAGATGGGTAGCGTAGATTCTCTTATTCTACAATTCACGCTAGGAACACAAGCAGACATTGGCCGTGCAGCTGACCCGAGGTCTGCCCTGAGTGGCTCATCTTACAGAGACACTTGAAAGCAGGTGGGAAACCCAGTGAGCAGAAACCCAGTGGCTCCCAGGAGAACCCATATACACACTCTCAACTTCAAGAAACAGCTGACGAGAGCAAGGCACAAACCTCAGACCCGATGAGTGTAGGCCTCGTGGTTGGTGCAGCACAACCGTTACGTGGCCTGCAGACACTGACAAGCACCAGGACCCCAATTCCAGTCAAACTATGCAGTGCATTAGGCTGCAATGACTGGAGACCTTTTACCCTCATGGTACTCATAGGTTACCTGCCCCGCAACTGGGTGCACCAAGTCCAGAGGAAATGACAAAGCATCCCTACCTAAGAGATTTGCATGCTAGATGCAGGTCAGCCCACATACTACAGCAGCCTATGTCTGGTGGGAGCCACAGCTACTGACAGTGATGAGTAGAGCCAAAGAAGCCATGCAGATACTATGCTATCATAGCCACCTGGAAAGAAAATCTGTGCAGCCTACCAGAACCACACCCTGGGACACAGCTCTGGGTAAAAGGTTTCACCACGGAATCCAAACTATAAAATTGGTAGCAGTACCTACTCTGGCAGATATAAACAGCACAACTTAGAGGAACAAAAAATATGACAAGTTAAAGTAACACAGGACCTCCAAAGTAACCTAACTAGTAACTGACTATAAAGAAAATTGAAATGATTATTGTAAAGAAAATGCAGTGAGAGACAAGAGAATATAGACACTTCAACAAAACCAGGAAAACAATTTATAATCAGAATAAAACTTTAGCAAAGACAAAGACATCATTTAAAAAGTACAACAGAAATCCTGGGGATGGAGAGCTCAATTAGAGAAATTTTTAAAATTCCAACTCAGTGCCTCAGCAATACACTAAGTCAAGCAGGAGAAAAGTGTAAGTAACTTAAAGGTAGTTCAAAGAATAGTCAAGATAAAATACAAGTAAAAGGAATAATGAAACCTTAGAAGAATTATGGGACAAAATTAATTAATAAATGTTTGCATGGTGGATGTTTCAAAAGGAGAGAGATAAAACAGTATAGAAAAAAAAAAATATATATATAGCCATCCACACTCATAAAACTTAAAGGATCTCAAATAATTCTGACCCAATGGGATTCTCTGAGGTACATCATAGACAGACTGTCACAAGGACAAGATAAAGAATTCTAAAAACAGCAATAGGAAAGTGTCAGGTAGCACAAAATAAAAATGTCCATTAGACTAATAGCAGACGGTACAGTTTTGAAGGAAATGATGTGATATGTTCAAACTCCTGAAAGGAAAAAAATAGCTGTGAACAAAAAAGTATTTACACACTGATACTAGTCTTCAGAAATAAAGGAGAAATAGTCTTTCCAAGACAATGCAAAACAAGAAAATTCATTATTCTCAGACTGGCCAATGAAGTCAAAGATGAAAAGGAGATGACAAAGCTGATAACACAGAAATAAAAAGGGATCACTAGAGGCAATTATGAATAACCATGTACCAATAAATTGGAAAATGTGGAAAAATCAATAAGCTTCTGGACACATGTTGCATACAAAAACTGAACCATAAAAACACAGAAAAGTTAAAGATCAATGAATTACGAAATGAACTCAATAATAAGTCTTACAATAAAGAAAAGTCTGGTATTCTTGTTCAATTTTAACAAATTCTTAAAACAGAATCAAGATCAATTATTAAACTATTCCAAAAAAATTTAAAATGAGAGAGAGCCTTTACAAAAACAGATAAGACTATAACAGAAAAGAGAATTGGAGGCCAAAAACCCTGATGATACTAAATGTGTAAATAAGAAGCCAAATGTACAAAGTTATTGTAAAATAGGAAGAAATTATTCAAAAGGAAAGGGGAACTAGGAATGGGAGGGGGGAAGAGGAGAAGAAAAAATGAGTCAAATTCTTAAATGAAAGAAAATGGATACACATGTTTAAATATCACACTGTTTCTATAATGGGAGAAAATGAAAACACAAGTAAGGACCAAAATGTATAACAAATACAGGGAAATAGAAATGGGAGTTAGAGATGGGGAAGAGAAAGGACAAGAAAAGAGAAAAAGAATAGGAGGAAGAAAATGGAAACAAAGCTTTTGTAAATGAAGAGGGGAACAGTGATTGAAGGGTGAAGGGTTTAGAGGAAAAAAGAAAGCCTCAAGAAATGTCATGTGCAGGTACAAACTTCCTTTAATGATTGCAATCATTATGCATATCTAAAATGTACCAATAAAATTAACAATAAAAAAGTACTAAAATCAATAGCACATCAAAAAGATTATACCCCATAGGATTCAAGAATGCTTTGGGATATACAAACTAACACAAATAACATATTATTAGCATAGAAAAGCATATGATGAGCTCAACAGATGCTTTAAAAGTATTTGCTAAAACTCAACATTGCAAGATGAAGACTTCTTCATGAAATGAGATATAGGAGTTACACACCTCACCCCAATCATCTGAAATTTGGTAGCTCGTTTGGAGGTACCAGCAGGGGAGAGCAGCTACTGTGATCCCCTTGCCCAAGCAAACAGTCCTCTTCCACCAAGCCTCTGGACGCACAGACCTGGGCAGTGAGGGAAGAAGATGATACTTGCCTAGCTGGCCAGACCAGCCAAGTCAACCTGGTGGTCAGTGGGTGACTGGTGTTGCTGCCAGATTATCATCACATCAAATAATCTGATTTTTTTTAAATTTTATAACCTGATTTTTGAAATGGGGAAACAATAGAAATAGTTAATGAGAGGGACATAACTGGCCAGTGAATACACAAAAAATGCTCAGCATCACCAATAATGAGGAAAATGAAATTAAAACTACAAAAAATGGTTTTGATCTCACCCAGTTAGAACACCTACAATAAAAAAGACAAAAATCACAAAGGCTAACAAGAATGAGGAGCAAGGAGAGCTTTTATATATTGCTGGCGAGAATGTAAATTAGAAAAGCCATTGTGGAAAACATGATGGAGATTTCTCAAAAAACTAAAATTAGAACTGCCATATGATCCAGCTATCCCACTACTTAAAAAACATCAAAGGAAGTAAAATCAGTATCTGAAAGAGATATCTTCATTCTTAACATTTATTGCAGTACTACTCAAAATCAAGATATGGAATTGATTAAGGTTTCCACTGATCCAAAATGTGACACTCATGTATATGCAGAATGGAATATTGTGCAGCACCACGAAGAGTGAAAGCCAGTCATTTTCAGGAACACAGATAAAAACGGGACAACAATATTTACATCAAATAAGGCATTTCCTCAATTAAATGTGAAAACAAAACAAGTTGATTTTGTGGAAGCAGAAAGTTACACAGTGTGGGGCAGTAGAGAATGAAGTTTAGTAGCAGCTACCAACATACAATGACAGGGAGAGAATAACACATTCTAGTGTCCTGTAGCACAGGGGAGAGGCTGTTGTTCTCAACAATTTAGTACAAACCATGTAAGGAAAGAAAATAAGGAACTTTGGAGGCTCTCAATGATAACAAATTGCTAACTGCTTAAGGAAATAGTAGGGCTGATTACCTTCTGATTATCATATAAATGTATCAAAGTATTTGTTATCACACTGAATCTCATAAATATATACAATCAGTTTTTAAAAAAAAAGAAAGAGGGAAGGGAATGAGGGATGAGGAAAAAAAGAAAAATGACTGAAGCAACCATCTGAACTGGAAGCACAGCCATCAAAATGAACTGGAATTTAAATATAAACAGGCTTCACACATTACAGTCTTTGTTTGGTTAAGTAGCTCTTGGAAATATGAATTTACTGCCTTTTGATAAATTAATTTCTGGCCCCCAAAAAAGCATCTCAAGTTGAAAAAGTTCTGTAATATAAGCAGTGTTCTTGAAATTCTAGTTACCTATGCTGTGCACTGAAATTGATGCTACAATTCTAGTTTCTATGTGCTAAATAGGAAAGGGTTGACCTAGATATCCTGAAAAGCTCCTGCCAACTATATCCTCATTCTTATATGAATGTCTTTAATATAAGTTAGACAGCAACCAAATATCAAGTGCATCAAGTTCATGACATATAACTCAATGAAGTATAGATATATAATCTCGATATCCCCATGCACCAAATCACAGTTGTCTTTACAGAGATTTATAAAGAACAGACAAATACATCTGGGCATTTCAAGAGAGACATGAGATAATTCTGTTAAGATATTATATCTGTGATTTAAAATTAACATAGCACTTCACAAACGTTAAATACATTAGTAATGTTTTCATTACATGTTAATCAACCATATTCCTTGGCATATGTGGTTATTTCAGACATGAGGATAGTACTTCTTTTAAATTCTTTCTAGGAATAAGAAAGTATCAAGTTCAAATGGAAAGCATAGAATTCTTAGTTATTTACCAGGTCTGTCCAAGAAAGTTCCAGTTTTATTCTCAACAGTTCAACATTCTTGGTTGTTCATCTTCTGGTGCCTACAGATAATCCCATTTATATTTTTATAGAAAGCCATTTGATAAAGATGAAAATTTATACTGTTTTACTGCCCTAATAATTCATTTTAAAATGTAACCAGTTTCACTGTCAAGAAATCATTTTTTATGTCAAACATAAATTATGTCACCCATCAACCTCCTCTTGGGAGAGCTAAATAATTCCAAACTGGTTTTGCTATGGATATTCTTTCCTAATACTCCCATCCTAGCACCTTATTTTAAACTTTGTGATTGTTCTTTAAGAGTTTTAGAGCATAGTATAAAGGGCTGGGACATGGCTCAGTAACAGAGTAGTTGCTTGCCATGTGCAGGGTCTTGAGTTCAATTCCAACAACTGGAAAAAAAAAGAAAAAACAAAGGAAGAAAAACCACTTGGCCCCAAGTCAGCAAACTACAATCTACAGAATAAATACTATTCACAGTGTAAAGTTTTACTGGACCCCAGCCATAGTCATTAATTTACAACTATGTACTTGCAATGGAGACCACATGGCCTGCAATTTTGAAAAATTTACTATCTGGCTTTTCAAGAAAAAAAATGGATCTTTGTTTTAGCCAATGAATTTATTTAAAATGTACAGTTCCTTTAGGCTTTATCTTACTTGCAAGCAAATAGGGTTTGTGCAGTTCTATCATATGCTTTTCAACATTTCTAGATCTCCTTCTGGGGTAAAATGAGATTTATTAATCTCGGCATAACATGACATCATCAAAGTTGATGAATGACAAAAGCTTAAGAGTGTCCTATAAGACATGTAGTTCTGGTTGATGATCATTTCCTACCAACTCTAAGCAGCAAAAAAATTTCAGTAAATGGAGTCAATTTTTCTTCACACAGGAAAGCAGAATCAAAACTTCCTATGAAGAAATGCATGGCAACCACACAGTGCTAGCATCTTGTCACCTCCCTAGGATATAATCTACCCTTGTCCCCTTCAATTCGCATAACTGAGGGTGCTCCAGCGAACACTTCTAGTGCCCTTAAGCCATCTCAGTGAGTGAAGCATGCTGGGGTGACACTGCACATCAGGGACTGCAGAGTGAATGTGGCTGCCACAGTGTCTTACAGTGGATCTGCCCCACATAGCTGCCACTGTGTAGCGAGGAGTCCACAGAAGACAGGGCTTCAGCGTTCTTTCAACAGAAACTGTAAATTAAGTTTTAAAAATCTCAATATGAATTGAGGGTCAGCACTGTTGCAGACAAAATACTTCACCCTCCACTTAAAGATGAAAATATACTAAAGATGTATCACTCAGTTGAGATGTGTTTTTTAAAGAGATGACCTTAATTAAAGCTTACATTTTATAAATGAAGCAAATGAAGCTCAAAAAGATTAAGTTATTAGCCTAATATCGCACTGAATATAGATTCTGTAGAGCTGCAACTCATCTACTGCTGTTTTTGACACACTGCTTCACAAACACTTCTTAATTAAGAGACTTTCAATGGGCCCACTGAAAAATATGATAAAAGCAAAGGGGGATTTCAGGGAAGAACACATATGAGAGTGAAAACTCACAAAAAATGCTGACTGTTTTAGGATTTTATACCCTCAGGGGTTCATGGATGCCTCATTCAGTATTTTTGACTCATTAGTATGGAGAAACCATAATAGCATGCCAATAATGTCATATAAAATTAATTAAAATATTCTGTAAGACCTAAATAGGCTTCATTTACTACTTCCACCCAGTTGTTTCACTATAATGTCAGCTCTTTACAACAGTAAATCTGTCAGGCAGACCCATCTACAAACTCCTAATAGTGATCATATAATATTCCTTGTTATACCAAATAATTATACTTTTGTTATGGTTTGTATATAAGTGTCCTCCCAAGCCTCATGCAGTCCTGGGGTGGCTTCTGGAGTTTGTGATGGACTGTTGTGCATGTGGATGCTGCACCTGCCCTGGGGCCGGTAATCTGCATTACAATGTAAGGAGGGGAGAGAGGCTAGCTAGCTTCCTGAGCTGGTGCCACTTCCTTTTGCTCTTTGCTGCTGCCACAAAAGGTTACTCTCTGCCCTGTGCTTCTCTGCCTTGGAGCCAGCAGAGTATGGACTGAAACCTCCATTAACTGTGAGCTAAATAAACCTTTCCTTCCTTCATTTAGGGTGTCGGGTATTTGTCTCAGCAATGAGAGAAGAATAACTGAGACAAGTTTGGTCGAATAAATTAATATATAAATTATCATTTGACTACAATCATTCTCCTCCGCCTTCTCCTCTTCCTCTTCTTCCTCTTCCTCCTCTTTCTTCTCCTCCTCCTCATTATCATTATTATTATCTATTTGGTACAGGTTCTCACTACACAACACTAACTCATAGTGATCCTCCTGTTTTTAGCCTCCCCAGCACTGGGATTACAGGCTTGTGCCACCATGCCCAGACCCAGCAGCCAACTCAGTGCACTCGGAGGTGGGGCCAGCACAGCATGTGGTGCCAGGGAATAAATCCAAGACCTGCACTTATTTAAGCAGGCACCTAGTCTGCTGAGCTATCCCACCAGCAACTACAACCATTTTGAAAGATCCAAAGCAGTTCTTCTCAAATCACTGATTTGTACCTATTTTCAAATTGAACTTATTAACACTTTTGTCTAGGCCAAGACAATATCTTTCTAAGCTCTCAGAATACTTTGTGTACTGCCTTCATTGTTTCTTTTGGGATTAATACTTTTCTTTTACTTTTGTATGTACATTCTCACTCATCTGAAGATGAGAGATTCATTTAAACTGGAAGCACAGTCTCTGGCACATAGTAAGCACCCTATTAATGCCAGATGAGAGTTAGCAGTGCCCTCACAAGACATTCACCAGGTGCATGTTCAGAGGAGGGCTTCATTTCATACATTATTTCAAGTTGGGTATGGTGGAAGATACCTGTCATCTAAGTATTCTGAGAGATTGAGCTAAAAAGCCTGTAATTTCAACCAAGTGTGGGCAATTTAGTGACAGAGAACCTTTTTCAAAAAAAAAAAAAAAAAGAATACCTGTATCTATATATGCCTACTATGGACACAAAGATGTGAGCACTATTTTGGTATTTGGTCTGTTCTAATTTTATGTTTTAATAAAAGGAATATATTAATAACTTTGAAAAGTGTCTCTATGTAGTGAATGTGAGGATATTCCATAAAATAATGGTTATGTCATTCAAGAGCTCATATCTTAAAGTATGAAGGAATACTTTTAGATCAGTGAGGAATGAGGTAGCATTCTATACTTCAAAAACCAAAAAAGTCCAACACAATATTGTACTTTTGCACAGTATCCGAGATTTTCTTTTTTGCTACATAGCATATTTGAACAAATGGTCTACAGATCATTGTGTATTAATTTCTGATTTTGATGAATTTCCTATGATTATACACAGTAATTTATTTGTTCTTACAAATACTCACTGACATGTTAAGAGAATCAGGCCTAAGCAGTTAAGGATACACATAAATATGTGTATCTGTATATGCATATACATGTAATATCTGATTAAGCTTTACTCAGTGGCAATTTTTAATTTCAGTCTTATTTGAAGAAAAACAAAAGGATATTTTGTTTGCTTTGTTTCCTTTCTATTACCCCATTTTATTAGTAATTTAAAAGTACAAGAAAGGTAGAGTGATTTTAAGCATAATTCTAACCAACAGTTTAGAGGCTACAGCACTATAGCTATTCCTCAGCTAATATAAGCAGACAGTAAATTTGGTTTGTAGTGAAACTTTCTTATTTTCCATTCTGTCTCACAGTTCTTTTCAATAGAAAAGGTAAAACTAAACAGAATGTGGACAGATAGAGAAATACAGATATTTTAAACCAAATTACAGAAGCAACAATCTTTAACCCTCCGTCTACCAGTCTTCAAAATAAATAAAAATAAATAAAGCAGAGCTACAAATATTAAAGTGAATTGATGTTTTGATGGTGCCGAGCCCTACCCCTACCTGTCGATGAACACTTTAGTCTCTGGAGGAAACTGTGCAGTCGTTAGCAACTCATCAGTAGGCCCTAACTTGGCCAGTTGCCACCCGCTCAGGGCAGAAAGGCAAAGTTTTCCGGGATTCACTCCTTGATAGGCTATCAAGCATTTGCTCCTGGCATTTTGACTCACAATGAAAGAAAAAAGCAACTTGCAGAGGCCAGAGTCCTTGCAGCACAACAGCTATGCTGTACCAGACTTCTATCAACATTGCTGCCTGCTTCCGTAGGAACTCTGGGTCTACGCCAGGCTCGCCACCTTCCCACCATCACTCTGGGTGATCCTCTTCTCCCCCAATTACCTTCCAGTAAAATCATTTCGGGCTTTTAAAAAATCAGTTTCTTTTGCTTGGAAGCAAGAATCCCAACTGACCAAAAAAGTTATTAGGATGTCTAAACTTTTGATTTAAAATAAGTTTCTGTGGCCTCTACTAATGGGAACCCAATAGGGGTCTGTTTATATGTGAACAAATCTCTTTGGGGCATTTGCAAGTGAAGAGAGAAGATTGGCTTCACATTTGAGCATGCCCTCTCTGGCTAGTTAGAGATAGGCTTCTATACAGATTAATTCCTACAAGAAGCAATTAAAGCTAAATTCTTTTGATGTGCTGGAAGTTGAGATAAAGATGAAAAACTACTCGACTCTCTAAACTCGCTAAGACATTTTAATTGAATGTGTGGCTGTTTCCGGAGACTGCTGACCTGGTGGAGGCTCTCTTTACCTGGAAAGGTGCAATCACTGCTGGCAACCAGCAAACTATCTCTGGAAGATAATTCCCTAACACTTTCTCCAAAACTAAAACTTTTCTGCCACAAGGAAAAATTCTTCCATGCTCAAAGTAAGTTGATTTCATGTCAAAAATTTTAGTCAGTTCTCCTTCATGAATGTAAGTTGAAACTAATAGAAAAGGATCTATAGGTGGGGAGATGGCTCAGTGGAATAAGCACTTGCCTGGCAAGCGCAGGGGACTGAGTTCAATCCCCAGTTCTGAAAAAAAAAAAAAAAAAAGGAAAAGGATCTATAATAAAACAGTAAGTTTCCTTTATTTACAAATAGTACAAATACATATACTGAATGATTAGAAACACAGTAATAACCAACATGTTGTGATGGTTAACGGGATCATATCAATGGAACAAAGTAACTAAAATCATGATAAGGCCCAAAGACATTTATGTTAGACAGGTCACACAAGCTTTTATTCATGCTTGGTTGGGCAAATGTAGCTGTATCTGAAACAAAAGTGAAAATTCATTTACGTTATAACCTGCCCAAGGTAGAGTCTCATGACAATGATCTTGCAAGAGAAATTATTCTTTAAACCCATTAAAATATATTTGAAGGGCCAGTCAGATAGCTCAGTGAGTTAAAGTGCCTGTTTAGGCAGAGTGCAGTGGAGATTGAGATTGGGCATGCTGGCATGTGCCTGTAATCCCAGCACTTGGGAGGCTGAAAACAGGAGAATCACTATGAGCCCAGTCTATGTAGTGAGACCCTGTAGACCCTGTAGTCCCTACATTAAATATATATATATATATATATATATATATATATATATATATATGTATTTGAAAACTTTTATTAAACAACTTGAATTGCAGAAACTTGTATTCTCAAAATAGTAATCTGAGTAAATTAACCAGGAATCTGGAATGAATATATACTTCTCAGAGGAAGAAATACAAACAGCAAATAAATATATGCAAAAATGTTCAACATCATTGGTCATTTGAAAAGTGCAAATTGAAACAACACTGAGATTCCATCTCACCCCAGAAAGAATGGCTGTCATCAAGAAATTAATCAATAACCAATGCTGGATGGGCTGTGGGCAAAAGGAGCCCTTCTCCACTGTTGGTGGGAGTGCAGACTAGTGCAGTCACAATGGAAACCAGTGTGGAGATACTGAAATAGCTAGGATTAGAGGCCCCATTCAAGCCAGCTCTTCTCCTCCTGGGTATTTTTCCAGAAGAACTAAAAATGTCATTCCACAGCAATATAAGTGCACGTGTTTCTAGCAGCGTAATTTGTTATAGCTAAATCCTGGAAACAGCCCAGATGCCCATTAACTGAGGAGTGGATAAAGAAGATGCGGTATTTTTACACAATTGCATATTACTCAGCTATAAAACAGAATAAATTTGAGCCTTTTGTTGGTAAATGGATGCAACTAGAGACCATATGCTTACGTGAAATAAATCAGACCTGCATGTACAAACATCGAATTGTCTCCTTGGTATGAGAACCTGAAAGAGAAGATGGAATCTGAAGGGGACAATAGATACTGGGCAAAGAGAATGAACTTATTCAAAAGGAAAGAGTTACTGAGTTGAGGAGAAGGACAGGAGAGGGAGTGGGGTGAAGAGATATATCTATGTGGGTAAGTAGAATGATTTGGATAACTGTACTGTGGATTTCTGGTGGTCTGTGGAAAGGAGCAGTTAATCCTTAAGTTGTTTTGTCTCCTTTTCTCTTCTTAATTTCTCATACATTTCTTTCTTTTTTTCTTCTTCCAATTTTGCATGCATATATCTGACAATATGAATAACTGGTTGAAGAAAACACTATGCATTACAACAGACACTGTGATTCACATTATTTTGTTAAGTGAAATTCTGTTCCACTTATAACTTTTTGTTTTAATGTTATTTTGTACTTACTTTAAAAATAAAAATATTTAAAAAATAAAGACTTGCTCTTGCCCACAGACAAACTGACACACCTTTGTGTGATGTATAAGACATTTGATAACTTGTTTACTATTAATGGTTGCATGATTTTCTCCCAATATTTTTCATATTAGTTTCCCATGCTCCTATAGCCTCCATCCCTGAGCCTTCATACATTGTTCTCAAACCTGTATATTTCTGTACTCTCTTCCAGCTCAATGAATGCCTTTCCTTCTCTCTGATCTAAGTCTTCCTACAAGAGGTAACACCTGAATCAAAATGCCCAAGGACTACAGAAGGGAATCAACTTCTATGACAGAACTGAAATGTATCTACAATTAGCCATAAATTAACAGCAGTGATTTAGCATATGTTATGTGCAAAGCATTGTTCCAGGCTGAGCATATGACTTGGAACAAAGCTAAAAGAAATAAAAAAAAAAACCCTGCCTTCTCACAATTGCCAATCTTTGTGATTCAAAATGTTATGTAAGTTGTGTAGTCAGCTAAAAAGTATTATGTACTCAAGAGTAAGAAAATAATAAAGAGTGCACAGAACATGGATAGTGTTAGGAAAATAACACAGTTTTAAAGGAAGTCAATGTATATGCATGGGAAAGAAATAACCCAGGATGGAGAACCCTCATACTGCCATATAGGAAAAGATACGTAGGTGGGATAGAAGATATGTGGTGGGTGCCAGTCCTGTAAATTGCTATCTGCAGTGTGGAAGTGGAAACCTTTGCAGCATTCAGTGGGTGAAGTAATATGCTCTGGCTTCTTCATTCCTATGGAAAGGAGAGCAAAGGCAGAAACAAAGAGGCAGGGATGAGGCCACTGCAAAAATAGACCAGGATGATGGTAGCTCAGATGACGGTCCCCAGGAAGGTGAAGACTGACACACTTTCAACTTCATTTGAGCATAAAGCAAATCGGATTTAAAGTGGATTGTTTGAAATATTGGGCAATGAGTGGTAAAGGAAGAGAAAATTCACAAGTGACATCCAGACTTTCAGCCTGAACAGCTGGGGAAAACAGAAAGGGAAACCTCGGGGAATATATAATCTATTCAGGGCAAAGGGAAGGAACTCAACTTTGAATGCACACATCCTCTTCATGTAAATGATTCTTGAAGATTATTTCTTCTCTTAAAATATGTAACCTAATAATAAGCTACTAATGAACATAAACTCCCAATTTTTAACAGTTTATCTCCCATATACCATTGTTCCTACCTTGCTAAGAGAAGTCACATTTTATACAGTTAAATGAGTTCAAGAACAAAACAAAGGGTCAGTGCAAAATAAATATGACCCTAACTTGGATATCAAAATAGATGATACAAATAAGTTTTAGGGATGTTGGAAAATGAAGACACTACTAACTTACCTAGTAGTATAAAATTTTCTAAATTACTCCTCTACTTAAATGCATGGAAAATGGGATTCCATGTCTTTAAGAGATCTTTTTAGATTCCAATAAAAAAACATGCTTCAAGTCCGCTCACAAAAGTTTGGGTGACCCTACCATAATATCATCAAGTAAGGTAATACCCATCAGTGAATGAAGGAACCCAGAAACCCTTTCTCAGAAATACGCCCTAACTTCAGAGACAAATACATTAGAATTCAGATGTAGATAGCTGTGTCACACATTTTATATTTTTATTTCCCCACCAGGTTATTTAGACTTCTATTAAAGATAGATCCTTTGTACACTTATCTTCTTGCCTATGAATCAATAAGCTTTACACGGCCTCAGGAGTCTGATCTTATAATTACTTATTTGAGATGTCATTTCTCATTTCTCGAAATGCAAATGTAATATTTTCTATTTTTCTCAAAACTATGTTTTATGGTTTAATACTTAAATAAAAAAAATGCACATAACAATTTAAGGTCACTGCCTACTCAGTGGCCGGCACATGTTGTCAAGTCAAGCAGTTCAGTAGGTTGGGGGAATTTCTTCAATGTATTAGAAACAAAAATTTCACTAACATTTGACATTACAAAGCTTTAAATTTTGCCCCAACCCACCCATCTCACCTTCAAATTTTAGAGTCCAAAACCCATTACGAGAAGAAAAATGACTAAATGCACAAAAACGTTTTTCTTTGCATCCAACCTAAATGTGGAAACAAATGTGCTACTTCAGGTGAAATCAACTGTTGTTGCCACTCCCTCCTTAGCAACCAACCAACCAACCAACACACACACACACACACACGCACGCACGCACGCACATGCAATCTCCAGTTGTGTGGACAAGGAAACATATGGGAAGGACCTTCCATGAATCTGCTAAAACTCTGCCACAGCCAATAAAAAATTAAAATATGTGTCCCATAGGACAGAAAAAAAGAACGAGGGCTCTGAAGACATCATTATTAATGCAAGGAGCAAAGCACAAAGTCAGATTTGGGTGGTTACCTTTTTAATAGAAAGTGACATTTTGTATAACTGCTCAACCATGAGCCTGCATGTCTGATAATTTCTTCAGAAATTGAGAACACCAAATTTGTGAGGGATAGTAGTAATTGGGGTCGAAAATGATGGACAGTTTTGAGTTCTTGTTTGAGTCTGAATCAGTTCTGCAGAATTCTGATTATACTTTCATGTACTGGCCTGTACTTGGGTATTAATAGGATTTTTTGACAATTATTTGTAAAGGATGCAAAGGCAGCACCCATTTTCTGACTGATGAATATTGTCTTTTCCAACTCTGTCAGCTTCCTTAAGCTTGGAAACAGCACAAGAGTGCTGTGAAGGAAAACAGATTCAGGTCAGCAACCCTGAATATAAAAGCTCCACTTGCAATGTATTTGTAGAAGTGAGAAAAAGCAATTGCCCATGAATTCTTGGTGAACCAAAAGCAATTAGATTTACAAAAAAGAAAACTGTTAGAAATAAGTGTTCCATAAAAAAAAAATAGTACAGACACTAGCCCCATTACTAAAGTCCATCAGAAGTGATAGTGGTTATATCAGAATATTCCAAACTTGTTAAAAATAAAAGGCATCATTTTTATTCAAGGTGACTAAGAAATAAAGTTGGTGCTTTCAACTTTGTTGATACTGTGACTGGGGCAAGATGGGATGCATTTAAGAGGTGAATTCAAAATTCGTAGGGTTTAAATCTCTCAACAAGATGAAATCTAATACTGTTCTTTTAATGCAAGCTTTGAAATAGTGTGAGTAACAGCTTAATCAACCCCCAACAGCTAAATGGATAGATAAGAGCAGATAGGAAAAGCAGAGCTGCCCAGCTCAGAAAAAATACAGGGAAAAAACCGAGAAATGTCATGTATTACAGATAGTGCTTCTCATCTCGACTCACCACACTTCAAATGACTTTCCTAGTTAATTCCTAAGATGTTTCTTGAGAGGTTAGGGGTGGGGCGCTTGTGTACTGCTTATTTATACAAGAAATGAAAAAAAGGAAATTCAATCCTGCTCAAGGTCATATAGGTTAGAAAGCCAGGAACAGAGTCCAAATTTCCTGATTCTATGTTCTGTATGCAAACTGTGCCAGACCAGTGTATTCTTGTATTGTCTCGGTGGGGTCCTTGGAATGCAAAGATTCTTAATCTACAACACCAAGCAGAATCGACCAAATGAACCTCAAGAGGACATCTTCTTAGGAGTCACACTTCTCTAAACTTTTATTTCTGACTGATGGATAGAAAACTCTTCTAAAAACAGGCAAATCTTTTTATGGTAATCACCCTTTTGATTTATGAGTTGGCGATGATGCAGGACAAATTCACTTAACATTTTTGAACCTCAATCTGGTATTCTAAAGTACACGCAAAGAGAGCCATGATTCAATCAGCTAACACTATCACACTCAAAAAATAAATAAATAAAAAGCCCAAAACGTATTACTGAATTGCACAAAGAAATTAAGAAAATGATTGCCAATTATCTTGACAAGAATTCCTTAATTAATTGCCAACACTAATACCGTGTTATCTTCCTTATTATTAAAACAATGAGACTTCTATTAAAAACTATTCATTAAAGATTCATTCGTTTCTTATTGCATCCTGCTGTTTCATATCTTACGTAGCTAAAGGGCTGCTTCCTGCAGTATGAAGTACTGCTGTGCTGAGAGGCAACACCAGACACAGCATTTATGTACTTCTGAAAGGTCTCTTTAGAATATCAGAAGGATGCTATTTACAAAAGCAAACAGAGCTAATGCATAGAAGCCTGGGGTGGGGATGGTGAGACTCTATAGTAGCATTCAGTAATGTTCCTTGCAACTATTCCACTGTCTTCGGACTACGGACCATCAAAACTGCCCTTCTTAGGGACTCGTAGAGTGACAACAAGAACTAGTTAGAATGAGAAACTTGGAACTATTCCTCTCATACACTTAAAGCAGTAGTTCCCCAAAAGGTCACTGACAACCTCCCCCAGAGGACTGGTGGCAGTATCTAGAGAGGTTTTTGTTTTCTTCACCTGGGAAGCGGGTCTGCTAGCATTTCATGTGTAGCGGCCAGACATGCTGCAAGCATCCATAGGCCGCAGGACAGACCTCCACAATGAAAGAATTATCCCGCCCAAATGTCAATAGTGCTTTCGCTGAGAAATCTTGACTTAGAAAATGTTTGCATTCTGCTACCAGTAGCCACTGTTGCTCTTAGTGAACGAACCTATAGCTATAACAAGAGTTAAGTTGGAGGTTAGGTAATGCTATTAAAATAATAGAACATAGGGATTTTTTTCCCAGCATTGCTCCCCATAAATGACCAAAAATAAGGAGTGTGGCAATTGGTTAAGACTTCTATAGTCACAGCTTAGTGCCCCCACCCTCAACCTCTTTCTACAGCCCAGTCCTAATGCTAAGAATGGTTAGCATTTTAGACCAGAAAGAATAAAATCCTGTGTATCTGACATATTTGAACTGAAGCCAAGGAGACAAACCAACCCTTAGCGTGTAACCTCCCTTGGGAAATCTTTGTTCATTTTAATACTTGTTCAGTCAGCTGTCTGAATGAATGACAAAGTTTTCATCTCTAATGTGAGTGGCTTTGAAGGCTACTTGTATTATCCATTCCTTAGCAACTGCTGCTGCACCGACAATGTTGCAAACTGATAATTAAACCCAGCTGCCGCTACTAGGAGTTTAATCATATCAAAATTAGCAGCAATCTTGGCGGTTGTTGGTGGTTCTTTTTTCCATTTCTAGACAACATAATTAACTTCACTAGCCTTCTTAGATTAAGGGAAACTCAGAGCTAAATAATATTATGAATTAAACAACTATAACTACCATTCATTCAAAGAAAAACAGTTGGGTCATTAAGATGCTAAACTAGCCCCAATGCTTATTTGTAGCTAGTCATTTGACCTAATACGCATTAACATTAGGTTCAACAGACACCAGAGGTACAGTATCACATTTTACTTCCCAAAGCCCATGTTAACTGACAATTTATTGCTCAAAAAAATTAAGTTCCAGAGCCCACAAACAAGACATAGTTCAAAATATTAAAGAGCCTATCTGTCAAACTTTGACAAGTCCCCACTAAAATCATATCAAAATGCTTTCACAGCATTTAAATAATACAAATATAAGTATATGCATTCTAGTTGATGTAAGATAACATTACAGTTCAAACATTTCAAAATTACATGTTTTAAATTATGATTCCAGAGGACCACCATCTCGGGCCCCCTCCTGGCCTTCACTCAGACAGAAGCTTTCTTTCCCTCAATAAATATATTCTGCTCATGAAAAAAAAATTATGATGACACTCATAGTATTCCTGAACTTTAAATTCACTATAATATACTGTGTATTATATAATATTATACTATATAAATATTAGATAATATATACTATACAATTATATATGTATATATATATATATATATATAAAATTTGATCAGTATTTTACATTACTAGTAATGCAAATAAAATTTTCCATAAAAGTAATAGCATATCTTCTTGGACAAGTCTAAGAATGATCATTTTTACAGAGAAAACATTTGGATATAAATAATATAGCCTCATTATAAATATTATTTATTCAACAATGACTGTATTACTTTTATACTTCAGCTGTGACAAGGTGCTACAACCTTGCCACTTTAAAACAACAAAACTTTATTATTTCACTATTTTCTGGTTCATAATTCCTACACAGGTTTGACTGGGTTGAATTCAATATATTGCTAGGAAAGGTCCCTTGTGGAGGCTCTGAGAATTTGCTTCTATTCTTTTCTCAACTTGTAGAGGTTGCCTGTATTCTTTGGCTGGTTTCCCCTTTCCCCATCTTCCAACTCAGCATCTCAGTGTCCCCATCTTTTCTTGTCATAGTGCAAAAGTTCTCTACTTTTAAGTATTCACATGACTAGAATTTACCCATCCAGGTAGTCTGTATATCTCAAGCTCTTTAACTTTCCTTTTTTTGGCAGAACTGGGGATTGAACTAAGGTTGTTGCACTTGTCAGGCAAGTGCTTATTCTACTGAGCTATCTCCCTGGCCCTAAGCTCTTTAACTTTAATCACATCTGCCAAATCACTTTTGTTGTGTTAGGTTCTAGAAACTCAGATGTCAACATCTCTGGGGCGCTATTACTCTACCTCCAAGAGTGACTGTTGACTGACTTACACAGCATACACCAATAGTGTATTGCCAAACTCACAATACTTGATGACAAGCTTTATCTTCAACAATCATTCTTTTATTTAAATGAGGGATATCCATCCTATGGCTTTGTAGGTTAATTTTCACATATTTGTAGCACATAAAACAAATATAGTTTGTATAAAAAATGTATATGCTGTAGTACATGTGGGGTACTACTCTAAGCTCTATGACATCAACAGAGAAGAAAACATACAACAATTCCTATCCTTGACACAATTCATTCTAGTGGGAAACAGTCACCAAACAAAGTAAACATTATAAGAGATAGTATTAAAGACTCCAGTGGAAGAAGAAATGCAGTTGCATGGCCTGGACGTATTATCCACGAAAGCAATCAGGCAAGGAAAAATTTAGTATGGAGAGCCCAGGGCACATCTGCATAGAAAAGAGCCACGTTCAGGTATGGCTATCACATGTGCAACCTCACCAAGCAGGTCTGGCTCAGCAGAAATTCTGCCTGGGATCTGCCCTCATTGCTATTCCCCTGTTAACACTTTGTTCAACTGTTATGTGTAAGTTGCTTTCTAGATATTCATCTTGGTTTGTTCATATCTGGTTGTTTGTATTGCATCTTCTTCCCCACAATTTTCCCTTCACGTGAATGGCTTTTTCAAAGCTTTAATGTCTACTACATAGCAATCACTTTTTTTTTTTTAATTTTAGGGAAGGGTCTACAGGGTGTTCAGGGCATCACTTAGATTGGACTCATAGTGATCCGCCTATTTACAGCCTCCCAAGATCTGGGATTACAAGGGCGTGCCACCACACCCAGTCTCAACTGTCTCAGTGCACCCCGGGGGTGGGGCCAGCATGGCAGTCCCAGGGATGGAATCCCCAGCCCCTGTGCCTGTTTGCAGGCACTTTAATCTGTTGAACTATTTGGCCAGCCCTGTATGAGTTTCTTAAAAACTAGGATTTTATAAAATTCTTTTCCTGGCAATAGGAGGATTACATCTTAACAGTACAGGGCATCACATTTAGATTTACTCTAACTCATGAGAGGGAAGCACAGTCACCATTTCTGGATGGCATGATATTACATATTTAAAGAGCTGATGCTCTTTAAATACTTTTTGAATATGTTACCATTTTTCTACTAGGTGTTTGTAGACAGCATAATGCTCACTGTAACCTTACAAGGTGAAACTTATGGTCCCCATTTACATGTGACAAAACATGCTGAGAAAGGTTAAATTACCTTCCTATAAGGTTGCATAGCTGAAAGGCACAGAGGCAGGATCTCTGCCGAAGTGAGATGCCCTGCTCGGTGGGGTGCATCTGGAGTGGTGGCTCCATGCACACCCTCACCACCCCTCACAGGATGGCTGCGATGCTCTTCCGTCCATCATGAGTAACGGCGGCATAAATCATGCCCTGTATATTTTTCATGATCTAACTGATTAATTTGTGCAATAATTAAATGTTAAAATGGCACTGCCTTAAGACAAAAAGTAAAATGGGAGTTCTCTGGAATCCTTTAGGAATGGACCATTCTAGATTGAACATTTTTTCTAAATAGTTCAAACCTAATTTTCCATATTCTAAGTAGAATTGTTAAATTAGAAGTATTTCTAAATCATATCATGAATGCTCTTTGGCTCATTTATGAAACCCTGAGAAAACACTACATACCATTGTCACTGCTCAGGCTCATCACTGGGTCATTAAATATTTACTAGGTTCAATATATAGATTTACAAATAGTTTGTTTTATCAGCATAGCCAGGCTTAGAAAAAGCCCACGCAGTCCAGTAACTTTATGGCTGACTTGCGCCTTTCACATGCAAGCAAAACTACAACACAACTGACTGCCAGGCAGTGTGGCATAGCGACTTTCCTGTCATCCCTGGGATGACGGTGATGATGGTGATGGAGGGTGGTGCTGCTGGAGGCAGCGGCAGCTTACTGGATTCCTGCCTCATGCCAGGCAGAGAGCAATCATTCCATCATGATTAATCATTCATCACTCAATAACCATTAATCACCCAACACTGACATCACAGAAGGATTGTTCCCCTTTTTTAGTTTATAGATGAAGAAATTAAGGTACAGAGAATAGATAATTCTTCCAAGGTATCCGATTCAAAATTGCAGAACTAGGCTAAAACATAATGAAGTCTAATTTCAGGATATTTTCAGCCACTATAGTCCATTGGCTCAAATTAAGGAAAGAGCAGTCATTATTTGAGATATCATCTTCCAGAAAATAATTCTTATGTACTGTTGCTCACTGTTCACCACCATTCAGAACAGCAAAGAACATGAACTCATATTGATTAGCAAATGAACTCAATCAAAAGCAAGCCCTCTGGGACAGATCCCCACCTTGAAAAGCACAGAGTACAGTGCTGACAAGCTTCAACTCTGGAGCCAGCCTGCTTAAACTTGAAGCCAAGCCTACATCTGCATTAGCTGTGTGACCTTAGTAAACCTGCACAACTACTCTGTCCCAGCTTCAAGTCAGTGATGAGTATCCATTCAGACATTGTCATAATTAATTCAGTAGTCTGTATGCAAAAGGTACAGGACAGTGCCTGGCTTTCGGTGCTCAATAAAAGAACTACTAGCATTTCTGTTAATGAGAGGATATTCTACTATTTAAGGAACTCATGCAGTAGGAATAAAGGCATAGTTTCCTTCATGAAATTCAACAACTGGAGCATTCCAGCAGAACGAAAGAAAATCAGAGCACAGCCATCATTGCTATCACAGTGAGTTTTGATGCAAGCGCCCCTCAGTCTAGTCTCAGCTCCATCACTTTGTAAAACCACAGGTGCCTGTAGATGCTGAGAAATTCAATAGGCTTGCCCAAGCACTTTAGGCAAATGGACCTACCAAGACCCTAGCACATAGCTAACAACATTCGACACATGAGCATCTCTCTGCTGACAAGTCTGTACCCCGTGTCCTAAGATGAAATATATCTCCCAGACCATTTAATTTTGGTGCTAAAAATCTTTACTTCCACTATGTATAAAAACTTTCAGAATAAGTGACATCATCTCCTGAGTTAGGGAATAAGGTATAGTGAATGGTCCTGTCAAATACAAATTATGAATTTTTCCATGACAGGTATGCACTGTGAGGAAAACCAAGAAATGGAAGACACAATATGAAAATCACAGCACTTGTATCTAGTCAAGTGGATTCAGATTGTTAACCACAGGAAAAAGGGTATGTTACTTAGCTAAGGGTTTATGTAGCACAATACTATATCTTGGGTGGCTTAAGCAACAGAATATGAGTTTCACAGTTCTGGAGGAGGCAGGTAAGTCCAGGACAAAGCTTAAAGCAAGGTAAATTTCATTCTGAGGCCTTTCTCTTGAATTGCAGTACAACATCATCTTGCCTCATAGACCTTTTTTTTTTTTTTTTTTTTTTTTTTTTGCCCACAGATGCAGAAACCACGTTCCCCAGTATCTGTTCCCAGAGGGACACTATTCTGATTCTATCAAGGCCTTGCCCCTTTAACTATCTTCTGGTAGCTTCTATGTCTACAGTCAGACAGGGAGTTAGGATCTCAGCCATGAATCTGGGGAAGGCACAATCCAGTCCATAGCTGGCAGAAATAAAAGTGTGGTAGTCCAAAATACTCAAAATAATGGGAGTTTGTAAAATCAGTGGATTTCACAGAAAAATTGAAACTATCATAGGCCTGAAAAGCTCAAAAACAGTGAATTTGACCTCATTCTATAAACCTAAGATGCAATTTTCCTTCACTATTCCAATTGACAGTAGATTTGTGGATGTCCATGTTCAGAAATGTCTTAAAGAAAATCTAGACTCCGTGTGAAAGAATTCTGCAATTTGCACTAATGCTTGCAGTAGGGAGAGCACACAGTTGTGGAGGAAGTCCGGCCCCTTCCCCTTTTAACTAGCTCTCTTCCTCCCGCACTTCTGCCTCTAATTCTGTTGCTCACTGCTGTAGATTTCTAATGGTTTTTCTTCTCTTTCTGCATTCTCACTCCTCAATTCTTCTCACTTTCAGTTTTTTTCTGCAAAGCCATTAGAGTTATCCTTTCTTTTTAATAATAACCCAGAACACCATATCCTATTCAAAGCTAAAGATTCGGCTATTCTCAGCTATTCTTTATCAGTGTTTGTGCTGTTTAAGAGTCCAGCTGCTTGTTACTGTGGCCTGCAGGACCCTCTACATTGAGGTTAACTTATGAGAGACTCTCCACAAGATAAAACGTGTCTGAAGGTCATTGCTGCTGGGAGAACAAACTGCCTGTGATAATGCCTGCCTCAGACCGCAGAATCCATGTGGAATGGGGGAGTAGAAAAAGAACTTAAGAATAAAGTCAAATTTCTTTCTCGTATGAAATGTTATAAAAATGTCTGGAACATCAAGTCACTTTCCCAGAAAAAAACAAAAGTTTTACAACACAAATGAGGACAGAAGTTAAAATTCCAAAGCCCGTGTTCTTCTGAAGGAACATTCAACATCCTGTCCTAACACTCACTGGCTGCAAGAGGACACCTCCTTTTGCAGATCTATACAGTCCGCCTTTCTTCTATATTCTTGTTCTTGCATTGATTCTAGAAATTTTCTAGGAGTCTTTCCATGCAGTTTAGAGTTGTATATTTACTGGAGTTCATTTTGTAATGTCTCCTAAATCTCTATTATCACTCAAGCACTGTAGATCATATGTGCCTGCCTTGTGGGTCCTAAACTTGGTATGAACTAGACTGTAAGATTAGTCGAAGAATTCTTCAATAAAGGCTGCAGTATCTTCTGCAGTGCAGTAGGATCTACTGAATTCCCGAAGCCCATAAAACCAAGGTTTTCAGTATCCCATATATAAATGACAGTTGGTGTTTTCACTAATTTATATCAGTAACTTCAAAGTGGTGATTGTTGCATGTAGTTAGCAGTAAAGTTTGTTGGAGATGCCTGAAAATAATTATAATAGGCGCCGTTTATTGGGTATTCACCATCTGCCCAGCAATTAAAATGGGTGCTACCAACACAATGTTTTATTTAATCTTTCAACAATGCTAAAAGCAAGCACTAGTGTCTCCATTTTACAGATGGGAGGACAAGTAACTGAGAAGCATGGTATCCCTGGGAGCAATTCTAGGAGGGAAGTCACAGATTTTTTTTAACTTATGCAAATGAACCCATATCAGAAAGATATTTCTCTTTGCTCTCTTCCTGCACACTCCACATTCTCCTATGCATAAATTCATAGGTTAAGAAAAACAGCAGTCCTTGTATGTGTTACTCAGTTGTGCCCTTTTGAGATGCAGAGGATGCAAATGCCTGGATGCTTAAGGACATTTTCTTGGGAAAATTAAGATTTCCATGCCATCAGTCCCCTTGGGACCAAAGGATCTAACAGATCAAAGAGCATTTCCAGAAATGCTTTGTGGGCTTCTTGGTGGCTGAAACACTCTGTCCTGGGCAATGGCGGAATTTACTACCTACCATGTCATTACTAGTGGCTTTTAACTAGCTTAACTGGTAAAGACAAATTTACATAATTACATGACTGCTGAATGTGTACTTGAAAAGCCTTCAAAGAAAACAGTTTACTCTCTGTAAACATCAGTTTTCACACCTCAAAACCATTTCCTAGACCATTTATTCCCAAATAAAAATTGCCGGAGAAATGCACACAGGATCTCCAAGGAGCTCGTGGAGAGATGTGCAGTGGGATGTTTATGCTTATTTATAAACTTCTGCCATCAGAAATCTGAGAGCTGCCCTGGTACCTCTCTCAGTCTCTCTTCCATTCTGATTAGGAAAAATGCAAACTATTCTCTACTGGGCTCCACGTTTGTGAGGTTAGCCAGCACTTTAAGCCAGTAGCAATTGAAAGCTAGTAGCTAGAAAGTAATTTACTTCTTTGAGTTTTACTCTTCAGAGCCACTCAATCTGAGCACATTTTTGCACCACAGACATTAAGGGAAAATTCCTTTTCAAGCGGTTATTCCTGAATTCATTTCCTTGAGACACACACACAGTGAAATCCCAATTCTCTTGAAGGCTGCAGTGCATCTGTGTGCTGTTTTGTGTGCTGTCTATCTCTTTGTATTTTTGAATGAATGGCTGCAGAAGTTTCAGAAACTTGGGAGCATCTTGGAGGCGGACTATTACCGATGGAACTTGACTGGTTGATGATTTTTCAATCACCGCTTTGCTGTTTCCTTTTTAAGAAGAATGAGAAATGACAAGACTCTCACTTTTAAACAGGTCTTGTGAAGTGTTTCAGTCTTTGGAAGGTGCACTTTCAAACAACAAAACTATTTCTAATAAAAGAGACTGAGACTTATAATGATTTTAAAAACCTAAAACATCCCTTGAAATCTATAGGAAGAACATCTCCCTGCTGTCATCTCACAAGCCAGAGGCAGAAGCAAAGGTGAATTTGCAATGCCCCGTTAACAGTGGGACTTCCAAAAAGAGGGGTGACAAGAGTCATGGGGGGGGGCAAGAAAAAGCAGAGTCCTAAGCGGATGCTAATTCTCAGCAAAGAGAGAAGCTATTGGTCAGATCCTGGGCTCTTCACCTGAGTCCTGTCACTCACACCGACCTTGGGCAATTTATATAGTGGCCCTTTGCTTCTACCTTCTCATCTCAAAATAGGGAAGATAACAAATACTGTATCCACAGAGTGGCTAGGTGGAGCAAACCACTTGATATCTCAGTCAGTATCTCTATTGCATTTTTAAAAGGATAAAAATGCAAGCTACTCTCTCCTAAAAGACTTTATTGTGTGGCACACAGTAAATGCCTGATATTTTAACTATTATATGTGAAAGTGGAAGTCACCTAGAATTTTACATTAAAATAAACTATAACAAGCGACTGGCTCTATTATATCCAATCTTGTGCTGATCCCAAGTACTCATCCAAATCAATACGGAAAATATAAAGCCCCTCAGTGTGATTAATCAATTCTTTTGCAACTGAGACCAGCCTGGAGAAATACCTTTGAAGAAGTACAAACAAAATTGGCGGACTTTTGCCCGCATATCTTTGACTTTTTTCAAATACACCTCTCTCGCCTCATCCTTTTTACCTCAAATGTTTTACCTTCAAAACATGTCCATTCTCCTCTTGTTTCCAACTAGAAAATTTTATTTGCAGTATTAGAGGAGCCATGTTTTATGGTAAAGAGTATAACATGGTCGGAGTATTTCTACCATTTGAACTTGGGCCTTAGTACTTCAGGTAATATAACAAATCACAAGCTCACCTTCAGCATCCGCATTTAGGATGGGCAAAATGTCAGGATATGTAATAATGCCATTATACTGCAGGAATTTCACAAAGTGTTACAAATCACAACACTGGGTTATGAGTTACTAAAGGTAACTAGCAGATGTTTTCTATGTGTGCCTTTCTTTTTGAGACAAGATCTCCCGAGGAGGCAGAACTGAAGATGATGGATGGCACTCACAGGTGGTGGCCAGGACAGCTATGCCTTCCAAAGGCTCACGCCAAAGGACACAGACATCCACACCCAGTCCCTGCAAGCATCTGGAAGGCAGTGCCACGCAGGAGCATCAGCCAGCCCAGCCCCCGCCCCAGTCAAGCCAGCAGAGGAAATGAAAATGTCTCCCCACGCACCAGTATGCCAGAAGACATAATGAGAGAGAAGCACATCTAGTCTAGGAAACAACAACATCAAAGGCGAATTTCTACTAAGAAGATTAGATAGGCAGATTTGCATCCCATGAGCTTCAGCCTGAAATAAGCCAATGTGGAGAAAAAATTTATTTTTAAATGTCCATTACAATTTCATCTTAAGTACTAAGATCACCTCTGGAGAAATATAAAAGAAGCATAAGCCGTAAATGTATCTTCTCTTCTTTTAACCCCATAGGTTCACTCTAAAATCAGGGAAGAGAAATTAGGCAAGGGCCTGAGAGTCTTAGACTTATGTATTCAATAATAAACATACACTGAGTTCCGGCAGTGGGGCAGGAGTCATCCAGTATTATTGTTTGGTAATCCGCAGATCTACATTCTAGCATTCTTATTCTGTTTAAAAGTTTATGTGCAAAAGGAACATCATACTTGTTCTTTTGAAAAGATTTTGGCTTAAAATTATCTTTACAACTACTGTAACACTGTACAAATTCTTTAACAAGAGTCTTTTACTTAATGCACAGTTAGCTTCACAACTGCTGGTTACCAGGGGTTAGGAATTAGGCAAAGGAAACAGGTCAAGTGGAGCTAACACAGGGGAATAGGAAATTGTACTCGAGGTAGACACAGGAACGCTTCTGTAATCCTCCTCCAAGTTGCTGAAACCAGGCGCACAGTGTCAAAAAAGACTGCTCCTCCTTTGAGGGAGAAAAAAAGTTGCAGAGTAGACAAAGAAACAAGACAACGAAATTGGAAGTCTTCCGATGGCAAATTATTAATGCCTTCTCTTTGAGAAATCGCAAGCAGGCAGAAACGGTCTAACCTGAAGAGAAGGATCAAAGACTGAAATAAAAGCTTTGATGCCCAAGTTTCAGCGGAGCCCCAAAGCACTGTGGAGCCATGATTGCAGCTGGGAAGACTGTTGGCTCCAAACAAATGTTGGAATGAATTGGTTACTTAATCCCTAACAGGATACAAGCGTGGGATTAGGCAGTAATTGGCTGCCTCTGAAATTTAGTGATGAAATTTAATTGAAGCTAAGTATTTATACTTCAGGATTTTTTGTTGCAGTTTGATAGGTTTAAAACTATGCTAATATGAGTGAATGGTTGATAGGAAAGTTTATTTGATAAAAAGTATATTTCTCCAAAGCTAATGTTATTGACTGTGTTATATCTTATGGTGTGAGACTAAGCTCTCTGGGAAAAGCCCAGCTGACTGAATCAGACAGCCTCAAACCTGCAGTATTTTTTATCCTGAAATAATGGCTACACCGCAAACATAATGCCTCAAATTAAAATCAACAGCATATCTTCGCAGTCTCAGATTTGAAGCTCCCAACAACTGGTGGCAAGTTAAAGGAAATTCTCATCCATCTGTGACCACACTCATTCAGCACAGGCATTTAAAGCTCAATTTGTTTCCGGTCTTTTGCTAGAGGCTGGACACAAAGAAGCTAAATTTCACTCCTGACCTTAAAGTTTCCACCCATACAGAGGTCGCAGTACCTTAGACTTTAAAGGAATCTAAATGGTCATTTTTTTTTTCCTGTATTAGTCTCCTTTATGCAAATCTTACCATGCGTCATTCATAATCTTGCTCTATATCTTCAGTGAGAAACGACCTTCTATTTGCTTGGGAAGAAAGCTTTCCCTGTTTTATTAAAGAAAAAATACCAGACAAAGTAGATATCAGTGTCACTTCCCAAAATAAATAACCATTTACGAGGAATAGTCAAATCCCCATGCTAATTAAGTCTCTGAAATTAGATGTCTTTTGTTTTATTTTCTCTCTTTGTTTAACAAAAATGCTTATATAACTAAATAGGTACAGACATATATATTCCTGGTGCTAATGGCTATCACAAGTTGATCTTTAAGGTGAACACCGCTTAGAACTATAATACTGTGTTTCTCTTATGGATCTCTTGCTGATTCTAATGTACAGCAGTTAACAGTAGACATAAGTTGAAACTGGAAAAATAATGATGCAGTTAAAAAAAAAATTCTGAAAGTGTTTTCTGTGCAGACTGACTAATTCTTCCAGGACTCTACAGAGAAAGAAAAAACAAAAAAACAGGATGCAATAAATTTCTATATGATGAGGTAAGGAAATAACACAGTATCTTTTTAAACAAGTGAGAAATCTATGAATATAATAACCGAAACTTTGGATACAAAGGAGGCTACGTTTTTTTTAATTTTAAAAGTTTATTTGGTATACATTTTTGCTATAATTTAATTTTTACTCATACATTTTAGAGAAACTTCCATATATTCTAAAAGACAATGAAATATTTATTACTAGCTTATATCAAACAAAATATAATTTAAGCTTTAGAAAAGCACTTAACTATTTCTCTTAACTGCTAAAAGAATTTAACCATTAAAATCATTTTACTTTGGAGTCAAAAGATGTAGCTAAATGTCTGCAGGGTGATTTGCTGCACAATGAATGAATGTGTGAATGAGCGGAGAATGAGGCTGCAACCTCTTTGAAGCAGCAGCAGATTAGAATAAGCGCTTGCCTGGCAAGCGCAAGGGCCTGATTTCAATCCCTGGTTCTGAAAAAAAAAAAAAAAAAAAAGCAGCAACAGAACTGCCCTTTCCTCAAGTGTCATCATTTCAACAGCTAAGAGATCCATTCCTACTTTATATTGTCGGGTAAGGCCTTTTATTCTTTATCAATGTATAAATGACTGAATCATCATCCATAACTTCATATCTATTAAACTATTATATTTGTTGAGCTTTCAATTTCTTGCTACCTGCCAGCTTTTCTTGTTAATCAATTAAATAAGATAGTTATAAAACTAACTACTATTCACTCATTGAAAGGAAAGGTTTATGCCTAGACATGTATATGAAATCTTTATTTGATACAGGATTTATTTATTTATTTGATAAAAGATCTCACTATGCAGGTCAGACTCATACTGATCTTCCTGTCTCAACCTCCCCAGTGGGATTACAGGCATGTGCCACCACACGTGATTTTGGTGCCTGGCACGGCATGCCCAGGGTTAAAGGCTGGAACTGCATGAGGTACCAAGGATAGAACCCAGGTCCTTGCACTTGCCAGACAGGAGCTTAGACCATTGAGCTATCTCCCCAACCCATGCCTATATTGTTTGATCAATTCCTCATGCCTATCTTGTAATATGAGCAACTACTTTGAAGATAACCATATGCAATATACTAACCCTTGTTACTCTCCTACAATCTTCTTTTGAATTTTTATGCCATTGTTCTCATTGTTTATTTTTTTAATTTAAAATAAAAACAAAAAAATCTTCCTCTTACAACATGGTATTAGTCCCAAATCAAATACAAAATTGTAATTATTGTTTATGATAAAAATTTGAAGTGATACTCTTAGGGAGCACATCTCTCCTTCTCTGACTGGGTAATGATCGGTCAGTATGCTATAACGTGAGGGAAAAGCATCAGAAAGAAAAGACTTTAAATTATATTTTTGAAGATAAGCCTAGTATATCAACTTTAATATCCCTTATATTAGCACATTTAATCTAAATTTCCATTTCCATCACTGTCTTCCATTAGTCAACCATATGCTTTGCTTTCTTTTGATTTTAATCTTCATGTCCTTCACTCTTTTTCCATATTTTTCTGCAATGGGGCCTCCTCTCGGGTGCCATCAGCTCACAGTTCTCTAAGTTAACTTTCAACTTTCTAATCCTTGGGATCTTCTTTAACTGACAGTCAACCACATATTTACATACTCCATGTATTTGAGCTTTTCCTTGTACATTTTTGTTTCTGGGTAAGTATATATTATCCCAGGTATTGTCTTACTGGCTTTGTACATAGTATGATATAAAAATATAGTGAATATTTAAATTGAAATTTTAAAAATCATTATACTAAAAAACACCTTGCCAATAATCCCCCTCAGAATACTTCCCCCTGCTTTGAACACACATTCCTCCACTCTTGTCACTTTCTGAAGCTGTTCTACAAGTCTTCTCTGCTGCCTCAATGTCCTAAAGCACCCAAAATATTTATGGTAATTTCTGTCAAATAAAAACAGTATAGTTTTTGTGTTTTCCTCTACAGAATTCATTGGCTCTGGCACCGTGTAAGTTTCAGCTTTTCCCCAAAGTCAAAATGGCCACAAAAAAGTAAATGTTTTGAATGGATTCAGGACTTCAAGGCAGCCATGACTCCCAACTCCAATACCCATTAAAAAGGACTTCAAGAACTGCTTCAGAGAGTTATGGGAATGATAGAACAAATATATTCAATGAGAGGGGGGGTTAATGTAGTGTTTCTTATACTGTAATGCATTTACAAATTTCAACATCACTGTAGTATTTGATCAGTCCTCACATGTTAGTAATGTACTTTATTATATGTACCAATAATGGAACTAAAATGAATAATATAGCCATCTTTTACTATCCTCTGGAGATTAGACCTAGCTCCCCAACCCCAGAATACCCCAATCCATAACACTGAGTCCCTTATGTAAAGCAGCACAGAATTCACATGTTAACTATGCACATTTTCCTATATATTTTAATAACATATAGAGTATTTATAATATCTAACACCCTGAAAATGCTACGTAAATAAATATATATGATATTGCATTTTTAAAGGAAGAAAGAGTATCCATGTTAACAAATTCTTTCAAGTATTTTCGATTTGCAGTTGGCTGAATCAAGAAAAACATAGCGATACGGAGGGTCAGATGTTTTTCCTCTAGTAAATTCCAGGTTGATTTCTATACTTTTATTTTATTTTTTTTTTACATAAGTGGGAATTGAACTCAGGCCCTTGCTCTTGCCAGGGAAGCACTTATTCTACTGAGCCATCTCTCCAGCCCTAAGTTCCAGGTTGATGAGAAAGTTAGCTACATCAACTGGTACATGGGCTGTGGGGAAAATAGTTTTATTTTTCTCTTTCAGTATTCCTGACATGCTCTTCAGATAGCTGTAATATATTCTTACTTAATTCACAGGTTTATTGTGACCCTTCTCCAAGGTTAGATGTAATATAAGCATCTCAACACTGCAGCAATTGCCATGTCCTAGAGAAGATTATTTGTGATAAATGAAAGCTAAGCAGGGGTCACTAGAACTCTCAACAGAACAAAACATATCATCTTTTCTGTCAAAATAGAAAAAAAAAACCATTAGCGAAGTTTCATAACTAAATCTCTAGTTGCAAATATTCTTTAACATATTTTTTAAAAAACCATTATGATGACTTCAACAAATGTTCACTCAAATTGTGTAGCTAGACTCTTAAACTTCAGGTTTCCTGTACTTTACCCTTCGACTGCCCCAAATGACCCAGTCTCCAGTTCAGAACTAACAGATTATAATAACGTTACTTTTTGCACTTGTCTTCTGTAGTTTGCCATCTATTCCATAAATGGACCTGTTAAGTGACTACTTTCAACTGATGTACAACACAGCTGTACCTCACTATGGATGAGAAAAGCCCTCGTCCAGGACCATACTAAGCAGCCAAGTGGCCAGAGTACTACTGAAATTTTTCTATGTCCTGCACTCACACAGAAGCAGAACAGAGACCCAAAGCATTTTATTCTTGAAGGAGAAACAGAGAGATGAGACTCCTCTTCTGTGAAAGTTTGTGCCAGCTGAGTGAGTAAAGGGAATGGTCCCCGTGGAAGACCACGCTCACTTCTGCCACCAAATGCAAGTTTGGGGAGTGGTTCTTAAGACTACACTCAATCTTCACTTTTCAGAAGGACTCATGGAACTCACTGAAAACTACTGCACTGAAATAAGCCACATGAGCAATTGCATACGATGGAGCCCACGAGGTACAGAAAGTGCAGATTCTCTTGTCCTTTACTCATGGTGCTGGAATGTGTCGACTTCTCGGTACCAGCATGTAACTGTAGGCCCAAACTGTTGGAGGCTAGAGGAGCTCACACAAGCCCTGTTATTCAGAGTACTTATTCAGGCTGTGTCATACAGGCACGACCGATTGTGACTGTCTGTATGGTGGACTTCAGTCTCCAGGGCTTCTGGGTATCAGTCGAAGCCCCTGTTCTCAGTCACACCGTTGGTCATTTTTGTGTGACAAGTCCCCTAACTGAAAACAATCTGAGTGTGCCCAGCCCCCACTTTAAATAGTATTGTTAGGGGGCCGGGGAGATGGCTCAGTGGAATAAGCACTTCCCTGGCAAGCACAAGGGCCTGAGTTCAATCCCCGGTTCTGCCAAAAATAATTAAATAAATAAACAGACAGTATTGTTAAATTATGTGGTTATGTAAGGTCTCCAAAGGATGATGGTCACTTTAAATATGACATTGCAATCATTTAGAGAATACCTCCCAGAAGATGCAGTCAAAGGCCTGAAGTCTTTTTAAGTAAGGTCAATTTCTTTACTATAGACATACAATTTCTCTAAAGCCTTTGATTTGAGCACTTATCTTTATAGTATGCCTACTCATTATAGCTATAACTATGGCCTTAAGCATTTGCAAAGTCTAAGGAGATTTCTTTAGTAAGGTAATGGCTAGGAAAGGCAGTTTATATGAGAAGATATGGAAGATATGGAAGGGGCGATAGGTATAAAAGGCAGAATAATGCTTAGTCAGAAACCCAGATCTTGGCAGTTTTGCTTAGAATAAATACAAGTCTGCTTGGAGCTTTTAGGCCCACTTTTAGATAAAGAAACACACTACCCCAACATCTACTACTTGCCTGAGTGAGACAGACACTGCCAGTTCTGTATACACAGCTGAAAAGAATTGAACAGGAGCCTGCACAGTGTATTCAGAGGGGTTCTTCAAGGACCCTGCCTACCTGCTCACTGCCAGATCTGTGTCACATTTAGGTTTTTTTTTGTTTTGTTTTGTTTTGTTTTTTTTGTTCTCAGAGGCTGTTAAAATATAAATATGGTAAAGCAGTACTCTTTATGAATTCTTTAGCTTGAAGCCTTTCCTTGGGAGAACAGTTGACTAAATTCTGGTGCATGAAGAGGAAGAAAGGAAAAAAAATATGAATTGAAAAAACTGCATGTGGACCAAAAGGAGAAAGATGAGAAACAAGTCCCCAGGGGCACCGGGTCTCATCTGTGCATGGTGTAGCAGAAGGGTGTCTTAGGCCCCAGGCCAGGCCCTGTGCATCCCCAGGAAGCTGCAGCATGATATCCAGCAACACTGGAGTGAGACATTTGGGTTGAAGTCCTGGCTCAGCCACTTCTAGGATGTGAGCTGGGCAAATCAATTCTGCTTTCTGGGTCTCTGTCACTTTAATCTGCAAAGAATATAAAATCAGTCACAGAGTGGATATGAGTTTAAATGTAGCACATATGCAAAAATACCTTGTTAAATGCATTTGTGGCTACTATACAAATGTGCTATGATGAACTGAGTAAACAAAAGCTAATATACATTTACATATGTATACACTATAATACATATATATTATTTTATATTAATATATTAGAACACATAAGTCTTAATGCAGATAATAATGCCTTCAAGGTACACAATTAAAACAGCTGTACAGTTGAATGCACAGCAATGTACACACCTCTCTGCAGGAGTCACAATGCAAATTATGACACTACAGGCTCTGGAAAGTCCCACAAGAACGAAACCTATGTCAGATCGTAGAGCACACCCTTTCCCAAGCATATTTTAACACAAGAGCTTGATTCAGTGCGATGCTTCTCAAGACCAACGGAGGCAGTGATCCAGAGAAGAAGCAAGAAGAAAGCATGCGGAGCACGACACTCGTGTTTAGAAGGTAACAAGAATGCACTATTTCCTACTCACTTGGCGCTGTAGGATGACTAATAAGAAAAAGGGCGCTACCGTAGATGCTCCTGCTGAGAACATCCTCCTAACCTGTGCTGTTCAATTTGTTCTTTCAATATGAAATTTTTCAATTTTCTTAATGGTAACTATTTTTCTCTGTTTGTCTTATGCAGGTTTCAATGTTTATCTGTTTTCTCTAGTCTTCTAAACTTCCCTCGGGAAATAGCTCATTAAAACACACTGAAAGAAGTCTATGGCCTGGTTAACTAGGCCGCCAGCACCCTCTCCTCCACAGAATACCCCTGAGCAGACCAGGTACTTGGCCCTGTCTCCCCCAGCCCCAAATACCACCCCACACCACTAACCTGAAAACAGAGGCTCTTGGAGGGAAGTTTCTTTAACAAACACAAAGTGCCACAATTAATAAGAGGCTTTTAATGATTATATAATACTGGTAGTTTGCATTTCTGAGAAGTCTAAACCTAGTAAGGTGTAGGGAGATGGGGAATGTTCTGTTCTGTCTCCTAGCATTACTAGTATGCTTTTATAAAGATAGAGTAAGAAATTTACGAATTCAGGGCCAGTGAGATAGCTCAGTGTACTAAGTGCCTGCTTAGGCAAGTTCAGGAACCAGGTTTGATCACAGGAACCAGGTTCAATCCCTAGTACCACATGCCCTGCCAGCCCCACCCCTGGGTGTGCTAAGACGGCCACCAAGACTAGGCATGGTGACACAGACCTATAATCCCAGTGCTGGGGAGGCTGCAAATAGCAGGATCGTATGAGTCTGAGCTGTATAGTGAGACCCTATACCAAATAGATTTTAAAAAGAAATTATGGATTCAGAAATATCCAAGCTGTAAAATTGCCCAGCAAAACAAAGTAATACCGGTGCATTCCTAGCTCACGATATCTAGAACCAAGTAAATCTAAATAAAAGCTCACCCCTATACACATATATTTTATATATTTGTGTTTGTAGATGTATGAACATGATACACAAATTCACTTTTAAAAGTAACAAACCAGCTAAAAAATTAGCAAACTACCCTACTTTATACAGATATTAATTTCTGCAATGAAGCATGCTTCACTTTTTATAACTCATAGTTTCTCCCTTCAAACAATGTACATTATATTCCTTAAGACAAGGTATCTTTAAACTCTAGTAAATCATCTAAAAAGACCATCACTTTAAAAGCCTTATTCTGTACCTACTAGAATATGAGTAGTGTGAATTGCCAAAATGAAAAGCAACCATAAAAGTAAACACTCAACCTCAAACAACAACAAATAACAACAAAACAGCAGAAGAAATCGCTCTATTCAGGATTTGACCATTTTGATGTTTCATTTTATTTTTCTTCAGAATTTGAGCAAATTTCCCCTTCATGATAGCATATCCTTAAACAAAGATATGTAGAATAGCAGTATATGTCTTCAATATATACAAATATGCTATCCTACAATCTTCAATGTCACCATACATAGAATTGAAATCCGAACTACTTATGTGGCAATGATACCTGCCATAAATTTAAGTCTTACCTGCCACCGTTGGCCACCACCACTAAGTTCCTGTGACGATATGAATGTACTTTTGAGAGTACATTCTCCTGGGCACATTGTGATTTCCTTTCCTATTGCCTTAGCTGGGATGTAGGCTTTTTAATAGCTGAGCTACATACACATTTTGCAGGCCCTAAAAATTTCATGCAATACATGTATGTGCGGTGAGTATAAATTTAAACTAAGGTAATAATTTAGCTCAGATTTTGTGTAAGAATATTGTCTTCAAAGCATATGGACCAATTTTGAACATTAAAAGCAAAGTATAAATCCTCTATGACTACTGCAAGAAAGTAAAATGATCTCAACTCTATGTTTCACAAATGAGAAACTCTTACAGGAAAATTGAATCAGCTATATTTTTTATAAATAAAAACCTGTTTCCACTTTAAAGAAAAAAAATTGCATAGTGATTGCAAAGGTAAATTTAGGAGCCAAGATGTGACCACTGGCATATTTTTACCTCAGTAATTTGCAATGGTTTGACTATGGTTTTTCCTCTTTGAAATTTACTCTTATTTTGAGATATAAAGCAATGGAACTAAATAGGACCTGTAAGAAGAACTTGGGTCTCTCCTTTCATGACTGGGTTGACTCATTCACGCTGCTATAAATTGCTTGATCAATGGGTTAATGGATCATTCCAAGAGTGGGCCTATTATAAAATCCAGTTTGACTAAGTCTCTTACATTTCTGGTCTCTTATCATCCTCAGGCTTAAGATACAACTTAGAGGCAAAACTGCTTGACTAACATGTACAGGGATGCCTCAAGACCATAAAAATAGATAAATAAGGGCTGGAGAGATGGCTCAGTAGAATAAGTGCTTGCCTGGCAAGTGCAAGAACCAGAGTTCAATCCCTGGTTCCAGAAAAAAAAA
>NW_004524631.1:8271735-8277734 GCF_000260255.1 Octodon degus
TATATGTAAGATAAGCACAAATAAACTTTATATAACTCATATAGTCAATGATGCTGTGGAACTGGCAGCGGAAAGCAGACAGATAGTGTCACCTATAAAATAGGGCTATGAGGGGACCTTATCTTATAGAATTAAGGTGAATTTGTCTCCTTTTTGGTTGTACTGGGGATTTAACCCTAATACACACTGAGCCTTTATTATTATTTTTATTTTGAAAGAAAGTAAGGATTTCGCAGGCTGGACTCAAACTTGTAAGCCTTCTGCCTCAGATTTTTCACACTACCAGGATCACAGGTGTGCTCCCCTTGTTCGTGTAAGGTGAATCTTAAATAAGCCAAGCACTTAGAAGGGTTACTCACATATAAAAATCATAATTTATGAACTAGCTATAATTGTCATTATGATTCATATTCAATGTGCTCCATTTCATCACTAATTCACCATGTAGAATCAAATGAGCCTGGATTGTGCTAGGTCATTTTCCATGAGATTGTAATATTTGCAAATATCAAGTGACTATCATACAGTTTCTTGAAAGCTATTCCTCAAAAATTGTTATCAATGAACATGCAAAGGATGCCTAAAAGGGTATGTGAGCAAAACTCTTCCAGTGTTATTTTCAGATCAGTGTTAAGGCAGGAATTCCTCCTGATTCCAGCTACCAGGATGCTCTTCCTCCTAGCCACACAGGAAGATGCGGGATATTTACTGTTTTACTGACCTCTTTTATCATACTAGTCCCAGTACATTTCAATATTCCACAGCCTCTGTCAAATTATATCATTCAGGAGACAGCGAGATAAATACAGACTTCTTAAAACCTTCCTGAGGGTTTAGATCTCTAAATCAATGCATCTTTATTAACAAAATTACACTAGGCTTTAACACTGTTGGCTCCTGCTAAGAATGTGTATCAACTTACCTCCACAATATAACCTAAAATTCATTTCATAATAACTCCTCCTAATGCTCATTTAGGACTGTAGATTATTAAGTGTCTTCAATTAATGATTTTTGCATTTTTTTCTAAGTTAAATTGCCTTCCAAGACTAATTTTCTAATTCAATTAAAATAAGCCATCAAGTTTTCTTAGCATGATTTGCTCTTTATAAACCCCCTGCCACTTTTTCCCTATTTTCATTGTTTCAATAGGCCAACTGCTGAAATGAAGCTGCGAATAAAGAGAGTATTTTCTCAATTTCCTGTATTAGCTTGCTAGTGTTGGTGTAACAGAGTACCGCAGACTGAGTGGCTACACCAACAAATGTTGTTTTTGATGTGTTACAATTTGGGGGACAAAAGGCTGAGTTCAAAGGTCAGCAGGACTGCCTTCTGTCTATGACTATGAGTGAAACCTCTTAACTACCTTTCACCCAGCTTCTAGTGGTTTATTGGCAATTTCTGGGTTTCTTACACATGATTTATATCTCTGCCTTCTACTTGTGTGTGTGATAATAAGCCCAAAATTCCCCATGTCAGAATGACACTAGTTACATTGGATTTGGAGTTCATCCAGTTTCAGTATGACTTCTTCTTAATTAATTGTATCTGTAACAGTTCTGTATCAGAACAAGATCATTTTCTGAGCTACTCAGGGGTTCAACATGTGAATTTGGGGGCACACAACTCAACTCATGGCACTTCCCAAATAAATGTTCTTAGAGAAGCGCCAATGTAAGAAAATAATTCAACTTAATCTCCTTCCCAAATGGAAGATGAACCAGGCACAAAGCCCACTAGACTCCTTGAGTGGAATATAGCAAAGGCACAGAAATAACAACTATCGCCCTAGATCCAACGTTTCCCGCAAGATGGGAAGCAAAGCAGCAGCAGGAGCCTTTCCTCCAACTTTAAGTTCTTCCCCTGCGGTTATCATACAATTAGTAGCTGATCAGAAGTATTGCTTGATTAATGCCTTTCGGCTTAAATGTCATGCATGTTCTCGTTTAGGACTCTCACAAATAACAATCCGGCAGACATAGAGTTATGTTAGATATGGTTATAAAGGCATCGTGTTTTGCAGGTTAAGCTTAGAGACTCCAGAGCCAGAATGTATGTGTAGAAGCCAGATCCCATGCCTCCCACATATTTGACGTTGGACAAACTTTTCATGTTTTAGTTGTGTGTGAAAGTGGAACATGCAAGAGTAGTAATGTCATAGATCAATAAGGATTCATCACTTGTACAATACATCTAAAATGTTTGGAACAGTACCTGATACATGGCAGGTGTACAGTAGAACTAAAGCCAGTATTTCACAAATGATAGTACTGAAGCCAGGAATATCAAATGCCTTCTCAGAAATACTGAAGATGGCTGGTGGTATGATTCACCGTCAACCTCAGAACTCTTAAGGACTTTCCTTGTCACCAAATTAACACTCCAGAAGACGTCTGGTTTATTTGTTTGTTTGTTTGTTTGTTTGTTTTTGTTTTGTTTTGCTATTGCAGAACAGAGAATTGAACTCAGGCCCTTACTGAGCCATCTCCCCAGCCCCAAAGACTTCATCTTTAATGTGAATAATTATCACACTGAAATAATGAGGACATTTGGATAGTTTCATAACATAGGAAGTAGAGTATCAACCAGCACTACTGTTTTTGTTGTGGGTGTGCTTGTGCTTGTGCTTGTGCTTGTGCTTGTGCTTGTGCTTGTGGTTCTTTCCAGCCAGCATGCTGGATGCTCAAGACACCACAACTACAGGACTGTCTGCTAGGGTGTCCAGGTTAGGGGTGGACAGTGCCTTCAGAATCTCACAGTGATCCATTCAAACCTTATAATATTCTGGAATAGCTGGTTCATCTGGATCAAAATGTCTCAGCACTATTGCCGGGAACCTGAAACAAAGCCACATTTCAACTATTCCTGTCCTGCATCTCTTATTGCAACCACGAGAACCACACCTACTTTTTTGTGGGTGGGGAGGGGCTGGCACAGCATGCAGTGCAGGGAATTGAACCGTCATCCCTGCGCACTGCCTATGCTTGCCGAAGCAGGCACTTTAGACCGCTGAGCTATCTCACTGGCCCAGAGAACTACTACTTTTACTACTACTACTGCTACTACTGTTCACACTTACTGTACTCTTTCAGATCTCTGGGAAATAGGCTATTCTCTCTGTTGATTTTCAAATTACTTTTCAGTGTATTTTTAAGAATTATTTCTATTTTGCACTTTCAAGTGCTCTGAGAAACCCACCCTTGCCTCCTCGGTGACACGGGTGAACCCTCCTGATTCCTTTAGGACAAAATCATCATGCATCAAAGTACTAGTGAGCTGTGTTATCATCGCTGGGCTCCTGATCTCCATTTCCCACTGCACTAAGAATAATTTATTAGTTCTGGCATTGGAAGTGACTTAACACAGAGACTGCTATATAAATATTTACTAACTAGAAGACTGAATGAATTAGTATATGAGTAAAAGAACTAAGAAGAGTTCAGAGACTTGGCGGCCAACCATTGAACACATTATCATTTAACCTGCCTTCTGCCCAGAGAGAAAGAAGGTGGAGGAAGTGAGGAGAAGAGGTGTTGACTTGTGTGTTATATTAATCAGCTAATGAAATTCCATAAACTGCTCTGCCTGAATCTATAAATTTTGTTAAAAAAAAAAAAAGAAAATTTCACTACCCGCTATCTAGCCTGATTTGCATGTGTTCAATTTTCAAAGTATTCCTTTTGATTCCTTTAATCAATAGCTATTTCAGAAAGCTCTTCATTACTTCCTAATTGTCCAAATTCATTTTCTTCATTTTTCCTTATTAGAGGCAGATTTTTAAAATGAGCTAAGTAGATCAGCAATTTTAGAATCATTATTAACTTCAAGCATTTTCTCATTATTAGCATGTTTCTTCTCTCTCTAAGACTAGAGTCTTCTCTCCATTTTTAAAAGGCTGTGTGGTTTTTTTCAAGATTTTTTTTCCCATGCATCCCCAAAATACAGCCAATTGTATCATATAGTAGCAGCTTGTTTGCAATAATCTTATCATATTTATTTATCACATTCCTGGTTTTGGATGATATGTAAGGATTCCCTATTATGTTAATATATTGAAAACTAAGTATATAATTAGGATAAACTCAGATTATAATCCATCTCAACTATGCAAATAAATCATTACTATTATAAACAAAATTTTTTACCAATAATTTAAATAAATATTTTATATTTGAGTATATTAAAATTAAACAAGTACATACTTATGGACTCCAACAGTTTCACTGCTGAGAATCTGTCCCATGTCACATTAAATTAGAAACACCAGGATTGATTATTGAATTAGAAAACAGAAAGAAATATCAGTTTATCAATAAGTGGATTGCTGAAAATCTGTGGTATACTGATATCATGGACTATAATTCTCTTTTTTTAATATTGCTACATGAGGTCACAGAAAGATGCAAAGGGCACACAGTAGCTTGTTACTAGGAGGACAGAGAAATCTAGAAGAAAAGGAGAGAGCAAAGGGGAAGAGAGAGGAAGAAAATTATGAAAAAAACGATTTAGGATACAATCTCATTTATGTCAAACTTGATGTACATATAAATGTGAATAAATATCCATGAAAGAAAGACCACTGTGGATTTCTGAAGGTAGCACTACACAGCACGTAGTCGTCATTTACATATTATTTTCATAAAAATTTGAAAAATAAACTTTCTTGGCACTTTAAATTTTATATAATATGAAATATATTAAAATTATTCTAAAAATAAAATAATTTTATTGTGATGTACTATATACCATATATAATATACACTTACATATGATGTATATATGTGATATACATATGACACACACACACACATATATATATATACAATAAATACTACACACACACAAATATATATAGACAGAGAGAGAGGGAGAGAGCAAGAGAGCGAGAGTGAAAGTGAGAGTGAGAGCGAGAGCAAGCAAACGAGCGAGCGAGAGAGAGAGAGTGAATCAAGACTAGGCAATGTTCCAGTACATGAGGACTCAGATCTAGCCGCTGGACAAATGCTAAGTTAGAGCTGTATCTATCACCTGACTATAAGCAACCTGCTTTACCAACCACATGTTGCACCAAGTATATTCTTTTTTGAAAGAACCTTTTCTGATTCTGAATTTGATTTTTTCTTGAAGATCCAGCTAATGTCATATCTTTTTAATTGGCTTTTCCACTTTTATCAAATGTTTGACCACTGAGAAAGGCTTCAAAATTCCTCTTACATTTACATAATTTTTGGTATTTCATTCTGATAAATGAAACACGGCATTATGTAGGAAGTGTCTGAACTCCTGCTGCTTCAGATTGTACAACCCTCAAGTTTTATCAATTTTGCTTCAAAGTGAACAAGAATATTACCGTGGAAGAAGAAAGTGTCAAAATCTAAAGGCAAACACAAACTTGTGGAAGACACATTGATTCTGCCTGATTAAAATAAGTGAGTGTTTTCATCAGTATAGCCCTGAATAAATAAAATGCCTAGCTACTTGAATTTCAGAAAGCACATTAATTATTTTGGTGTACAAAAGTTAAGAAGCTGTAATAAGCAAAATTTCTAAGTACTGATGCAAGAAATGAAGATTAAATTAATCCAGGTATGATTGGTATGATTTCTATGTCATTAACCTCACCACATGTCTCCTTAATTACTTTCTTCCTCTGGGACTTTACTGCTTTGCAGGATTTTTCTCTCCCAAAACAAATGCATTTATAATATAATAATTGACTAATTTTTAAAAATTCTTAATGAACCAATGACATGTATAATTGCTTATCACAATTACAGATCAAGGCAAAAAAACTAGTGCTACACATGTAGTTGTATTAACTTACACAGAAAAAAATATTTTGTCATTATTGATCAATGCATGATTTCTGTTACTTCTTTAAACTCATAAGAACAACTTAAGAAGCATCCGCACTACTGTTTTTGTTGTGGGTGTGCTTGTGCTTGTGCTTTTTCTGTTACTTCTTTAAACTCATAAGAACAACTTAAGAAGCATCCTGG
>NW_004524631.1:8277994-8281502 GCF_000260255.1 Octodon degus
AAAATTAGAGAAAAAGAAGGGTACAAGGATAGCTAACATTGTGGCCCTAGCCCTTTAAGGTCAGCGAGGACTCAGGACATAAGAGAGTCTGTACTGGAACATCCGGTAACTCAGTGGTGCCCCAAATTTTCTGATCAAGGAGATTATGGGGCCACAGAGGAAAATGAGGATGTAGAATGTGCCTAATGAGAGTTATCTAGAGAGAAAACATTCTCTCAGGCTTTCACAGAGAGCAAATTGGTCAAGCAATTGCCGTGACACATCCACATAGCTGACACTGACAGGATTTACAAACTGCTTTACAGGGTTTCAGGGTAAATCCCGAGGGGATTTGACTGAACTCATCAGCTACAAAATTTACATTTCTTGTTATATAGGTCTTGCTTTATCTTGCTCTTAATCATCCAGCAGAAATGTATAAAAATGAGGTATAAAAAGTAAAGTCATATTAATATACTGAGCTGTAAAAGGCTCGTCAACAACTTCTGATATTGCCAGTCCTATGGATAACCCACTACTATTATAGACTGCTGGACTATGTTGGATTACTTTGCTGAATTCATGTACCTACAATATTTGAATGGCAACAGAATACCCATCTCTGACAAAAGTAAACAAAAGAGGGGAATATAAATGAAGGACCATTTTGTAGTGGGAAAAATATACAAAATAGAGATATACAGCTACTTTTTCTTAGTTCAATGAGAAGAAAGTTTTGAACTAATAGTGTTTATACTAGATATCATGTCTCCATCCTGTACTCTGAATAACTACTACAAAGACAACAACATACAATGTGTTAACTATTGTAACTGTCCTACTAACCTGTTTTGAAACTGTCTCATTGCTTTTTCTTTCTCAATAAATATGAAAAAACTCAAAAAAATCAGTGTTCCATAGTCAAAGGATAAATGGAAGTTAAATGTCAGCTTTATTTGAACCCAAAATTTTGTTTAAAAATAGCAAACATCTCTGGAAAAGTAGGGCAAGATTCATTTCCAAGAAAAACTGCTCATAGATGACCCAGGAAAAACATACACCTTAGCGTTACATCAAGAGAGGAGAAGACAAATGAATGTGAGTGATGAGCTCTCAGTGCCCTTCCAATTTCATTCACAAAAAGTCAAATAATGGCAACCGGAAAGCAAATGTATCAGTAGAAACAATAACATGTCTATTTCTTTAACTTCTTACCTTAGGTATTGTTTTGTTCTGCCCTCTCTACGGGATTAATGCCCATGAATCCAGAATCTCTGAACAGTAAAGCAGATGACCAAATCAAAACAAATCCTCAAAAATCACCATGTCTTATGGCAGATGCAGAAAAGGAAAAACCATTGCCGTCCTGAAAATTCCACACACAAGAAAGAGCTTAAGTATACACTCATCCAAAGCTGATGCAGGCTTCCATCCATGAAGCCCTGTGTGCCAAGTGTTAAAGTGTTGAGAAGTGCACGAGTCTTGAGTTTTTTGTTTTCTACTATTTTTAAAGCATAGCGGGCATGAAAATAGTAAATATTGCATCATGATTAGTGTATGTGAATTCTAGTTTGTTCATTCATAAAACCCAGAGATCTCAGAGAAGAATTCTGCACCAGTGATTTCTGACAGTGGCTCCATGAATGATTTAGTGTCTGAGGTCAGAACAAGGTTTTCGTATTAAGCTGCTACTTCTTTTACAAAGTGACTACTTTGAACTTAGTGCTACGCTTTCCACTCTTAGAGTGAATAATTAAAACTGAACTACAAAACATATTTTGGGAAGCTGATTACACTCTAGATTGTGGGTTTCTATGCAGTGACACATTTTCAATGGTCACCAGTTCCCAGAGGGATAACTCTGCCATTAGCCTTGGTCAACAAGATTGGCCAGTCCTCAAAAGCAAGGGAGACAGCTCCAAATAACAGGCAAATTGTCTCGCTCATGACTTACCATAGTAAAGCGGGATCTGTGGAATCCCTGTGAACACTGGTACAGCTGGGCCTCATCATCTGAGCATTTCATTCCATCAAAACATCTCCCCACAGCAAAAGACAACTTTAGGGGGTGAGCAAGGAAAGTGAGGTTGGAGGTGAGAGAAAAAAATTATCCTACTGTTAATATAACATATGCAAGGAATTTCTACAAGGCAAGAATATTTCCATCTCACTTCAAGACCTTATCTTCAAAGCCTTACATAATTCTATCACAGCATCTGTGTGTAGAAATGCAGAGTGCCAGGCCCACTTCAGCATCTAATTCTCTATTCTAACATCCTGTCAGGTAATGTCTTCTCATGTCCATATTTGAAAAGTACTGAATGGATAGACATACACCGTCTTGAGTACTTTACTCTCCTTTGGACAAAATATCCAACGTCAAGAATTAAGGAAGGAAATTAATTCACAGTTTGTGGAGGTTTCAGTCTGTACTTGGCTGGCTCCAAGGCAGAGTGGCACATGGCAGAAGGCAGCCATTCATGGCAGTGGAAAACAGCAAAGAGTGAAGGGAGGAGCAGCGGCTGCAGCAGCTAGCAAGCCTCTCTCCCCTCCTTACATTGCATTCAGGCTATCCACCCCAGGGCAGGTGTAGTGTTCACACCCATAATCCCAGCATCGGCTCACAAATTAATCACAGACTCTAGAAGCCTGCCGCAGTGACTACATGAGGCTTTGGAAGGACAACTAGACACAAACCATAACATGTACCTTGGACAGGAGATAAACATACAAAAATACACTAGATCTCAAATACACAAAGATCTCGAGAATACACAAAGATCTCAAAAGAATCAACTCCACCTCAAAACAAAATACCCAATCAAAAAACTGAGCAATCTAAATGAAGAGACACTTTTCACAAGAAGTAGAAGAAATGAGCAATAAATACATGAAAGCATGTTCAACATCACTGGCTACTCGAGAAATCCAAATTAAAACTGCACTGAGATTCCACCTTACTCCAGAAAGGGTGCCTACCATCAAGAATCAAATAATAAATGATAGCAAGGCTATGGGGGGAAGGGAAACTTCTATACTGATGGGAATGGACATTAGTACAACTATGGAACTCAGTCAGTATGGAGATTCCTCAAAAATAAAAACTAGAGGGGCTGGCCAGATAGCTCAGCAGATTAAAATGCCTGCTTAGACAGACACAGGGCCCAGAAGTTCAATCCCCAGCCTACTGTTCCAGCCCCTCCCCTGAGGCACACTGAGACTGTGGTTGAGACCGGGTGTGGTGGCATGTGCCTGTAATCCCAGAACATGGGAAGCTGAAAACAGGAAAATCACTACGAGTCCGATTTACATAGTAGATCCTGTAGACCCCTACTAAATACATTAAACAAAAGAAAACTAGAAATACCATTTGACCAGGTGTTCCCAAGAGAGTTAAGGAAATCATATTATAAGTATACATGCATATGCATGTTTCCAGCAGCATAATTCATAAAAACTAAACCTTGGGATAGAGATATAGTTCAGTGGTACAGGACCTGCTTAGAAAGCACAAGGACTTGAATTCAGT
>NW_004524631.1:8281690-8322819 GCF_000260255.1 Octodon degus
GAAGGAGAAGGAGAAGGAGAAGGAGAAGGAGAAGGAGAAGGAGAAGGAGAAGGAGAAGGAGAAGGAGAAGGAGAAGGAGAAGGAGAAGGAGAAAGAGAGATCTTGGAAGCACCTATATATCAGCAACAGAAGAATGGAAATGGGTCATTTATATATACTATAGTAATGGATTATTTATATATAATGAAATATTACTCTATTATTCTGCCATAAAGAAGGATAGACTTGAGTCATTTGTAGGAAAATAGAGGTAACTTGAGATCATCATGTTAAGTGAAACAAATTAACACACAAATACTAAATATTGCATGGCTTCTCTTACACAAAAAACCTAAATTGAAACATAAAAAATAGATTAATTAAAAAACAAAGAGAAATGATAGGTAATAAAAAACAAAGAGATAGATCTTTCATAAGTGGGAAGCAGTCATTAAATTAGAATAAGATTTGTTACGTACATGTATCAATTCCATCCAATGAATGTGATCATTGTGTACTGCACACGTGTTCCAATAAAAACTTACAAAAGAAAGAAAGTGCATGAGTAGGATGGCCAAACCCTCTGAAAATGAAAACTACAAATACTTACCTAGGGGTAAAGGACTATGATAGGTGTCACACAACAGAAAAAAACAATACATCTCACAGTTCTTCACTTTAGGTGCTTATGACATTGCTGAGCTGCTGTTGTGGTCAGATGTGTTCAATTATCCTAAACTATTGAGTGGCAGCAGCCAGGCACTTCTCAGAAATATACACACTGACCCTCAGTGCACCACTCAACACTAAGCCTCCTTAATATGGGAAGCCCATGCAACCTCACTACAATATTTCAAGAGCAGAATGCACACTTGGGAAGGAAGCCGGCCGCTGACAAACTTCCTAAGGTACAGAACAGCAGGAGAGACAAATTATTGTGCTGTAGTGCCGCATTGATTGCAACACACTGGTGCATTTTAAGTGACTTCACAATAACCATAAACACATAATATAGGTAAAGGAGTTGCTAAACAGAGCCATTTCCCCTGGCGTGAACGAACTATATAACGCCACCAGTTCTGCCACCTGAGTGCTGTCAAACACACTCCAAAGGTTCTGAAATACCCTCAAAGGAGGTTTGAAAAAGAACCTGCACACCTCATCTTAAAAAGTAAACTGCTTCCACAGTTCTGCAATTAATCATGACAAGCACAAGTTGAGAAATCCCATTTAGATTTAGTACAGTGATTTCCCTCTGGACTTTTGAATCAACTGTGGATTACAAATTTGATGATATGGGAAAGGGGCAAAGAGAAGAGAGGCAGAAGTCGAGGTATAACCTGTCTGGCTTTAAATCAGCTGTCTTTTAAATAAAGAGACAGAATATAAAGTAGTGTTTCCATGTGTCCTGCGTCATGACCTATCATTAGAAATGCTTACCAGAAAGGCTTTTGTGCATTTTTGCACATGTCATCGGTAAATATGCAGCCCAGAGTGATGCTCCAAATATGTGGTATGGTGAAAGAGTGTGAAAACTTGACAGGCATGGTATGATTGAAGCCAAAAGCAAAGCAAAACCATTCCTTCTGGTGACAGGGTTAGACAGAAGAATTATAACTTACAGAGTAGGCAGCCTGGCTCATTGGCCCATCGGCTCCAACCAGGGCATCATCTGTGAAGTGTCTGCTGCTCAGTGCTGTATGTCTGTCTGTACACAGGCAGGTACTGGGTTCTCTGAGCATATAAGTCTGAATCATTTCAAGTCAGCACGTTTTTCCTTCCATTTCTAACCCTGCCTTAGATTGATTGACCACCAGATGGATGGATGGATGGATGAGTGAATATATATATATATATATATATATATATATATATATATATGTGTGTATGGAAGTAATTTGTATTTATTATATATACCTCATTGCATATGCAACCAAGCTTTCTTATATATAGCTAATGAGACTTAAGGATGACCCAATGTTTTATGATACAGGATAGGCCATACAATCTACCACGAATGAAATCTGAAGTCACACAGAGAATAATTAAATCCTGAGGGGTGATAGTGTATATGCTTTTCAACTTGGGGCTGAATGCTCATCATACATTGATTGCTCTATGGCATGAATTCTCTATCATAGTGCTATCATCCACAAGAGGGCGACATTTAGTCTTACTTGGGGGAAATGAATCAACTCAATTGGGTGGCTATGCAACAGGGCACATATATACACAAAGTGTATGTTTAGTGTTAAAATTTCACCGAGGATGAGAGAACTATGGGGGAAAACTTTTAAAAGTCTCCATAGGTAGGAAACTGTGAACAACTGTTAAAAACTATTATATTGTCCTATAACTAGATATCTGACTAGGTCAATGTCCATCCTGTCACACCGTGGCATATTTAACCTTTATTCCCCAAATACTAATATGTGTTTCTGTCCTTCATAAACCTCACTTAATATTCCAGCTCAAATTCCCCATTATTCATGTCCATTTTAAATTTCCACTTCCATCAATTTTCCTTTTCCCACAGGTCAATGTATATTTTTCTCTCAGAATTAGAACTTAATGACTGGACTATTCCTTTGATGTTTAACTATTCACCATTTTGAAATGTAAATTACTAGTGTTTGTAACTCTCCAACCTATAAGTCTAGGTTTGGAGACAATTTATATAACCAAAAAGAATGTCTCACAAAAATGCCAGAGATATTTCAGTGTTGCCATTATTCCAAACCAAATTTCATATATAAAATGTAAAACTTGATACGAATATGAAATAAATTTCTTTACTCATTTTGGTTTTTTTTCCAAGTTCTGAATATTTATATGGAAGAAAACATTCTTTCTTTTATTCAGAATAATAGTGACAATAGTTAAACTTCATAGGAGTAGAACAGAAAATACAAATGAGAAGTATAGCTCTCTTTCCCATCTTGCAAGATGGTGGGTGAAAAAAATTAAGAAGCCAGACACCAAAAAGAAGAAATCTGAAGCCAAGAAGACTTCTGCCAGTGGTACTAGTAAAAGGGTAAGGTGAAGGCAAAAAAGTCCAAGAAGGGGCAGCCACACTGCAGCTGAAATCCTGTCCTGGTTAGAAGAATTGGTAGATACTCCTGATCAGCTATGTATTCCAGAAAGGCTTTGTACAAGAGAAAGTACACAGCTGCTAAATCAAAGGTTGAGAAGAAAAAGGAGAAAGTTCTTGCTATGATCACAAAACCAGTCAGTGGGGACAAGAATGGAGCTACCCAAGTGATTAAGGTTCAAAAAATGCCTAGATACTACCCTACTGAAGATGTGCCCTGAAAACTCCTGAGCCACGGCAAGAAACCCTTCAGTCAGCATGTGAGGAAACTTTGAGCTAGCATCACTACTGGCACCATCTTGATCATCCTCACTGGGCACCACAGAGCCAAGAGAGTGGTCTTTCTGAAGCAGTTGGCCAGTGGCTTGCTACTTGTGACTGGGCCTCAGCCTTAATCATGTTCCCCTACAACAAACACACCAGAAATTTGTCCTTGCCACCTCTACAAAAATTGACATCAGCAAAATGAAAATCCCCAAACACCTCAGTGATGCTTACTTCAAGAAGAAGCTGCAGAAACACAGACACCAGGAGGGCGAGATCTTCGACATCGAGAAAGAGAGATACCAGATTTCAGAGCAGCGCAAGGTGGATCAGAAAGTGTTGGACTCAGATTTTAGCAAAAACTAAAGCTGTTTCTCAGCTCCTGGGGTACCTGTGATCCATTTTTGCTCTAACAAATGGAATTTATCCTCATAAATTAATGTTTGAAATTTCTTACCAAGAACCTAATGAAATAACTGATACGTTTAAAAGAAAAGGTATAATTACAATTCTAATTTCTTTTAACATTGGGTTTATTTATTTATTTATTTTTGCAGTATCAGGGATTGAACTCAGGACCTTACGCTTGCCAGTTAGGTGCTTATTCTACTGAGCTTTCTCCCCAGCCTTACCATTTTAATTTCTAATTGATTTTAAAATACATTTTTCTATCATATATCATATATATTAAGATCCTGCCATGCAATAAGCATTGTGCATGTGATAAGTATGTTTTCCCTTAATCATTGTTCATATTTATCTGTGCCTGGCATTATTATTCTAACTTTATAGACCAAGACACTGAGAAATGTAGACACTTTGCGTAAGTTCACACAGCTGGTAAAAGCCAGAGAGATTTTTCTGATTTAAATGTCACTTAAATATCTTGAGTTTGAACATATACACACACAAAAAAAAGAAAAAAATACTACTCATCTGAAGGTGAAACACACACACCACACATATGCAAATATCCACAATTATGAATTATTCTTACAATATTTTATTTTGTATTAGATGCTCTTCTGATATATCTATACAATGGCAAACTCAATTACTTATTAATATCCCCCAATTTTTAATAGCAATATTATTAATAATAAATTCATTAACCTCAAACTACTTTATTTTGAAGTTGTTTTCTGAATTCAGATCCAGTTGATTTATTTACATAAAACCCAACCTTTCAGCTACTATTTGTAGCACGAAGTTTTTAGATGTTTTGTAAAACTACTTTAAAACTTTGAAAAATAAATCTGCAGAAAACCTTAACTTGCTAGAAAGCTCTGCGGACCTCTGCTTTTTTTCTCCTTTTCTGGCCTGTTGTGTTAATCCTTATTCAAAGGCCATAATAAAGTCCCAGAAGCTCTAGGTTTCAAAGTGTTACAAGCGCAGTAGGGCCAGGTGAGATGTTTTCATCTATATATCCGTAATTCATGTCTTGCTATATTTAGCAAACCAACACAATATTCCTTGTTTCTGTCAGTTGTTTTGATCTTCAGCTTTCAATGGTTCATTGCATCATAAGGTAAAATTAGTGGCATCTAACCTAAAATACTTCACACATAAATGTGGTCTAAAGGGAAATAATCATACACTCTACCTCAGAAGAAAAACATATAGTTTTGAAAATGCTTAATGAATATTCTTTATGATATTTTGCTTAATTAGGTAATTAACACCAAAAATTTCTTGGAAGAAATATTTGGAGTAGGTGATGCTTCTGCTTTGGTTCTGAACAATCACAAGGAGATACCAGAAGGTACGCTTACCTTTGTTCATAACCACCACACATCCCCAGGTGGGGACAGCCTTGTTTCCAAAGCTTGACCACATGCGTGAAGGCCCGGACACAGGGCTTGACGAGTCTCACCACATTCAGCTACTGTTCTCTGCAAACATTTGGCCTTAAGAAAAAAAAAAAAAAAAAGAACAGTAACGTGATAAAATTTTTTTGTTTTGTATCTGAGTTGAAGCATTTATTTCTCTGTTTTCCAAACACATTTATGATATCTTACAAAGATAAAGTGAAAAGAGAACAATACAGCAAAATTTAAAATAACTAAGCCCTATAAGTATATGTGATTATAACTGTAAATTAAATATTTTCTATAATCCAAGATCAGAATAAATTTTAAGGAGCAGGAAAAATATAAAGTCTGGATGTGCAAGTCATAATTTCCCACACAGGTAAGAAAAAAATTGAGCTACATAAAAATTTTGACGTTTTTGGTGGTCAGATTTTTTCAAATGTCAAATTTGTCAAACTTCCTGAAGATAAAGCAAATCTATTCTGAGGATTTTTTCATCTACACATTTAATTGAATTTTGCATTAAATACTTGTTAAAACACAAACATTCTTAAATCTGCAATATTATATTAATATTCCCTTATATAACATTTTAAAAGATTTAAAGAATTTTAGATACATTTTCTTTCATGTTAAATGTTTCAGGCTAGGGCCGCGGGTGGATCCGAGTGATGGAGCACTTGCCTAGCAGAGTTCGGGCCCTGAGTTCAATCCCCAGTACTATAAAATAAAATAAGATAAAAGTGCAGTGCTAGGTTACATTGCTAGCCTACAGTGCTAGAGTTAAATTTTTATACTCTTCACTCATAATTTAAGAAATGCTTTACTCAGAGATCAATGATTTACTAGTTCACAGCATCATGCCTATGCAAATAATACTAATTACAACCACAAGTTAAGCCTAGTGCTCGCGCTTCTCATGCATTCCAAGCCACTGACAAGCCATCCACTAACCCTGCTGGGAATACAAGAAACGACTCACACTTTACCAGTGAGCTTGTGGGTCTCAGCTTCCTGTCTTTAGGAAGCTCACAAAGTGGTTTAGTATCCATGCCACAGTCCGCTGAAAGTAGGAAAGATCTTGGATTCAGAAACAATAGTTAGTTCCTACAAGTCTGTGAACTTCTCCAGGGACATAATTACCATCACTGTCACCATCACCGTCACCATCACTGTCACCATCAATGTCACCCTCACTGTCATCACCGTCACCATCACCGTCACCATCACCGTCACCATCAATGTCACCCTCACTGTCACCATCACCGTCACAGCACATCAATGTCACCCTCTCCAGCACCATCGCCATTACCATCACCATCCTGTAAACATCCAACAATGCTCCCTGTGCTATATGTATCAGTTACATCAGCCACCACACCCACAGGGTCTTTTTGTTATCACCACTTTCTGTGACTCTGAACCTCATTATCTGATTTCACTTACAGCCCAATTCTCACTTCAAGATGTATTTCTAAAATGTTCTTGTTTGGACTGTTAACCTCACCTTCAGCTGAGCAAAATTTAAAATGTGCTTTATTTATGAGTTTATATGGCATACTTTCATATTGTAAGCACTGTGCTAAAACAAGTATAAAAACTCTGCTGAAGCAGAGGTATCTATGAAATTATCAAAAATTGGGCAGCCAGTCTAAAAAAGATTAGCTTTTAAATATCCTCTATTACATTTCTGTAAACCACCAGACCTACCCATTATGCTGCTTCACATGATTTCAGCAAATCAGGGAGCCCCGGTTGCTATGTGCACACAACTCTTATTTTCTGGCCACAATTTGAAATGTTACACATCATTCTACCTTGAACTGCATTTTGCAATCTATTTCTCATGTACCCACGCATCCACCCACCCACCCATCTGTTTAAAATGATGTGTTCTATACATATGTGCATAAGCAGCTGTGTTAGAAGTATTCCCCCAAACAAGGATTTCAGACAAGTTTTCTTAGGAAGTGCAGAAAACACTGATCAGTAAGCAATGAAATGAGATAGGAGTGAGGGTGCACCAGGAGGAGATGCTCTGCTCTCCATCTCCCAGACCCCTTCCTGTTTGCAGGAGATCTGTCTCCTTGTCTCCTTCCTTACATGGACCCACTGCCTGATAGGACCACAAGCCACCTGTGCTGCAAACACATACTGCTAATAATAATAAAAAAGAAGCTTGGCCCAGCCAGGCAGTATCACGGATGCGAGGGGGCATCTTTGCATCTGTACAGTAATTCCTGTCAGTGATTTGCTGAGTGTTTCTACTTCCATAGAGTTCCAGACTCAAAGCACAGACAGGCAAAGTCAGCTTCCAGGAAGCAAAGTAAGTCCTCAAGTGAAAAACAAAATGCAGTGTTGGCAGGTGAAAGCCTGGCAGGTGCACAGTGGTAAAGAGGAGGGGCCGGGCAGAGGCGCTGCAGATGTAAATTACAGAAAAAAGAATATCTGTGTTTTGTATATGTTATCCTGAAAAGGGGGAAATGGGTAAAAATCACATAAATAGATACAAAATGTGATGTGTTAAGGTGAAAGTCATCCAGGCTGAGTGGAGACAAGGGCAGATGCTTGTACTCGTTAGTGAGGAGAGGCTTCCTTGAAGACGATGCTGCCAGGACAGAGGCTCTCCTGGAAGAGCCAGGGAATTCCATTCAGGCAGAAGGAACAGAAGGAGCAGAGGCTCCCAAAGGAAAAACATTTCACAGATGGATCAGACAAAAGACCGACTTGGCTCCAAGGCTGGGGAGCTTGGTGGGAAAGCACCCTCCTGGGCCATGAAGCTCTGACTTTATCCTCACTGCACGAGTATCCACACCAGCGTTTAGAGCTCTGCTCTCTAGGCATTATCTTACAGGCTGTGATCTGGAGGCGGACACAGGATGCTCTCTGGCCGTTACTGCCACAAGAATTGGCACTCACAACCACAGCGTCACAACCCTCCCTGACTCCTGGTGAAGTCTCCATTCAGGGAAGACTAACGCCAGGCACCAGGACCTTCCAAAAGGAATCTGTACCCAGATAGCACCAGAGCCTTCCATCTCCAAAGGCCTGCAAACAGCGTACATAAATTCCCCCAGCTACTTGCTCCATCAATCCCTTCTCATAGGACACTCCCACACGTGTGCATCACAAACTTTCTCTTCTTGTTGCAGTTAATCCACAGGCAACAAGAAGAGAAAATTAGTAGATGAGAGGCTTTTCTTCTTGTACATAGAAGAATTGTGTATTATTGATTTCTAATTAAATTATAGATATACCAAAGATTATTTGTTGTGATGCTGATTTTTTTAGAATCTGTAAATATGATATCCATCACTCAGTACATCAGAAAATGTATCCAATTTCCTGATTAGAAGTTTTGCACACATGTGTACTTAACACATGCTCTTTGGAGGCTGGCAGGATAGCTCAGATTAAGTGCCTGCTTTGGAATTTGACCAGGGTTTGATCCCCAGTCCCATGCTGGCCCTGCCCCTGGGTGAGCTGAGCTGGCAACTGAGTCTAGGTGTGGTGGTGCATGCCTGTAATCCCAGCACTGGGGAGGCTGAAAATAGGAGGATCACCTTGGGTCTGATCTGTGTAGTGAGAACCTGTACCAAATACAGAATGTGGGAGGAAAAAAAAACATGCTCCTTGGTACTAAGGACATGGAAATGATATATGTATATGTACATTTACAAACTTATATTTTTTTTTTATTTTTGGAGGTCCTGGGGATTGACCTCAGAACTCTGAACTTGCCAGGCAAGTCTTACTCTACTGAGCTATCTCCCCAGCCCCTTATACATTTTGTTGATAGCTATCTATACTTACTAAATGGTTTATCTCTGCTTTATTTTTGGATCCTAAATGATATTACATTATTCTATAATTCTGACAGTTTAGTTCTTTTCATTTTGTGGCTATTTTGTTAAGTTGATGATTACTGCATGTACTTAATGAATTGTTCCTTCATTATGTAGTTTTTCTCCTAGACCACTGTACTTATCCTGTATTGTATAGTTTTCTTTTACCTTAAAATCTACTTTTCTAATATTAGCATTTTATATACTTTCATTTGATTAATATTTTCTTGTATGTTATTACTTTAAATCTTGCTATACATTTTAGCAGTCTAGTGCTCCACTTTTTAAAATCTAATTTGTTAATTTGTTTTTTATAAGAAGTAAACATAGTTATGTAATTTTCATCACAAGTATAACTGTACTAGTTTTATCATCTCATTCTGTAGCATTTGTTTGCCAGACATTTGTACTTACTCTCCCTCTCTTATTCTTTCCAGATGAAAGATGTTTTCTACCATTCTGTTATACGCAATTTATGTAGTCTAGATCTAAATTATAATTCTAATATTTGAATGGTTTTATATTTTCCACCAAAATATATGTTTTTCCTTTAAAAGAATTTAAATTTCCTTGTGTGATACAGTGAAGAATCTGATCTTTACCTATGTTCTTAATGACTCCAGTGGCCTCGGTGACGAAGTTACATCTGTCATCATAACGTAGTAACTTATTACGTGCCCATAGAGAGCTTATAAAGAGGGGCTGGTCACTGGGCAAACCAAACACAGCTATCGTTTAGGAATGCCCATCAGCCTGACCTTCAAGGAGGGTAAGAGAGAGGGCTTAGCGATTGAGCTTCATCACTAACCAATGATGCAACCCATCTTACCTAAGTAATGAACTCGATGAAAGAAAATTCTAGGCCCTGAAGTTCATCGCAGCTTGCGGGGTGGTAAACACACGGCTGTGTGGGAGGACGATATGCTCAGACTAGACAAGGAGAGAGACAGAAGCTCTGCCTTCCCGCTCAGCACTTGCCTTGTCGTTGGGCTGTTCTTCCTCAAATGTAGCCTTTACAATAAACTATAATCATAACTATCATGCATTCCTGGATGCTAAGATTCACAATAGCAAACTATCAGAACAATTGGGCCTCAGAGGTCAAATGTGTAGCTCGTCAGAGAAACGGGCAGTCCGGGGACCCCTTCCCCCAAAATTAAAATAAAGCCGGTCTTGCAGAGGACCTTGTCCTCAACCTGTGCGATCCCAAGCTAAGGCAGGGTAAGCGTCAGAACTGGGCTGCACTCCATGCCCTTGGTGCCAGGGTTTGGCTGAAGCAGAATATTTGCTATGTTTACTCCTTCACATTTAACATAGCTAATAGAGGTGTGTTTTCCTTTGTTTCTTTTGGGATTTAATATGAAACTCACATATTCATAATTTTGAGTTATTTTACTTCTACTATAATTGATAGTCTGATCAGTGATTTTTAACAATTGCCTTTCTCGTAGTTAGTTTCACTTATTTAGGCCTTAAGTTTGCAGGCTTGTGCTGACTGAAAATTACTCTCTTTGCTCTCCTTACCTATAGAAGTCAACAAGATTTTCAGGAGACCTTTTCTTGTTGCTTTAAAACTGTGGCTAAAAAACAAAAGCTAAAACTGAAAACACTAAGTATTCTCACATTCCAAGTAGTACCACCCAAAACCTGTTAGACACCTATGGATGTGATGTTTGGAAACACTGGAAAGCTAGCCTTACCTTATCAACATCCACCACCCCCTTTACTTCTTTACCATCAAAATAAAAGACTGTGTAAAGAATTAATAAATTTATTGACTGTGTGAATCAGTTTTTTGTTACTGGGGCACAATTCTCACAACTTGAAAAGACGAGAGGTTTAATTTGATGCATGCTTGAAGGGTGCTAAATTCACGGGCATCTCTTCCTAGATAAGAACTCTGGTGAGGGCATGGGCAGAGGCGAAGTGCTCACTTCATGGTGGCTGGGCAGCAGAGAAGGGCCCAGGAGCCAGAAGTGGACCCTAAGGGCCAACCGCTAGGACACACCCAGACACACGCAGAAGTGCGCTTTACTGATCTCCTGGCCTGGGCACACACCACAGCCTTTCAAGTTCATAGTCCACTTTAACAGTCACATTGATCTTAGAATATCAGGATTTTTATTTTCTTTACCTCTTTGCTAAGCTAAAGAGCTTGCAGGTCCACTCTGGGAAAAATTTGCTGAGTACTAGGCACATTCTTGCAAGCATTCTACCTGGGCTCCTGATGTTTGGAATCTTACATAAATAAATGCTTTCTCTGGTCCCACAGATTTATTAACCAAGTTAGAAGCCCTGCTAGGAGAGCTCACCAAGGAAGACTTGCAGGTGCAGAGTGGTGGAAAGTACTCTGGTCTCAGTTCAACCCAGGCCTGGAGGGTTCCCACAGTCTACCGCCAAGGAACACTGAGATTAGAGGAGGAGATAAAGTGGGCTCTGCAGGCTGCTGGATCAAGTGTTCACACATCCAAAGACAAAAGAGTTGAGCATGTGGATCACTGGTAGGAGCTGAGGGAAGACCTGCTTGCCCTTGCAGCAATGATCTTTAAAGACACTTCTTTCAAAAACACTGAACATGCCATGAACAATAGAGAACATCAACTTCAGACTGCAGGAGACAAACTACACATAATACTAGGCACTGTCTCTAGTACTAGCTGAAAGTATTGTTCTTTGCTTTGTCTCCTTGCCTTTATCAACCCAGGAAGAAGTAGAGCTGTTAGGGGAAACTAAGAGAAAAAGGAGATGTCTTAGACAAAGACAACAGGCAGTTTTTGCCCTTGTCCTTGCTCTTAGCAACCCCATCCAGCTGCCAGGGACGCGGTTCTAGCTTATGATCACAGAAGGCAGAAGCCAGTTTTTAAATTAAGCTACAGTAAGTTCATAAATTAAAGTGACCAGAATCATTTAAAGTTAGTTAGTGATGGTTGTAAGGTTGGCAAAAGGAGAAACAACCTAACATAATATAATGATTGAAAAAAAACAAAAATGAGCACAGCCCAAGGTCATATACTCCAGCACAATGACGTTTTCCAAACCAGCAGCACTGCTTGATCGACCTAGTTCTTTCTATGTACAGTTCTGGGATTCCAGTTTGAAGCAAATGTCTGCTTCTTGGAAATCACTGTCCCAGGCTGCAGTTGGAGGAGGTGGGGATGACAGAACAAGAGAGATCCTCTTTTCATTTGTGAGTTTGGTTTTATTTATTTATTTATTTTGTAGTTTAGGGAAGGATCTATAAGGTGTTTAGGGTCTCACTACAAGATCACACTAGTAGTGATCCGCCTGTTTACAGCCTCCCAAGAGCTGATATTACAAGTGTGCACCACCACACTCAGTCTCAATTGTAGTCTCAGCGTGCCCCAGGGACAGGGCTGGCATGGCAGGCCCAGGGACTGAACCCCTGGGCCCTGTGCCGTGAAGGCACTTTAATCCACTAAGCTATTTGGCCGGCCCATGAGATGAGTTTAGTTTTAGCTACCAGGAGCTCCTTCAGCCCCTCAGTCCCCACAGCTTTGGCTCAGCTGCTTCTGCTGGCCCCAGACCCGAGAGAGCCTCTCCAGGCCACGCTGGCCCCACTCAGCGCTGGACCATCCTCGCGCCTTTTCTGCTCTACCTAGAGATCTGATTTTAACTTTCACATACTGCTTTCTCATTTTTATTATACAAAATAAAATATTTTATCTAGCTTTGATAGTTGTTTTAGTAAGTGTAGCCTCCAAATATGAAATTACTATACTACTTTGAAGAAGTCCTAAGCTACCCTCTAACTTCTAAGACAGTCATTATAACGTACTTCACGTAACTGGGTCTCCATGACCGGAGATCTCCTACGCAGTGCCTGTGTACGTGAATGTGCGGGTGCGCTTGGAAACGGTTCTATGGATCAAGACAACACACATCTGTTAAGTAACAAAAAGCTTTAGGAAACCTTACCTTTATGGGTTTCAAGCTCAGAAAGAAATTCTAAGGCTACACTGATCACAGACACACTATCTTTAGTAATTAACTTTTATATCACAGCAGATTTGTAGTACAGTGCAATGAATGAAAGATAATGTGTCATTTGTTTAAAAAATCAGAAATACAATATTTCTTAATGAAAACACTAATTTAAGTTAATGAAAAGCCCTGCAGTACTGGTGCTGCTCTCTGACCCTCTGTCCCCTGAGGTACCAGCGGTAAGTGTGGCCCCGCAGTGCCGAGATATCCCTGGGGAACACACACGAGCTTTCCTGTTCCGTAAGCTATTAGTATAATATCCTAGGGTCAACAAACAAAAGTGTGCTGATCTGAGGGATACCTTAAGTTACTGAGAAATCAAAATGAGGTGTTAAAATTGAATCCACCCTTATGTTTCTAAAGTTTATTACTGTGTGCCACTTCTCTCTTTGTTTTAATGTGCTAGATCCCTCCACAGCTGCAAATTAATTTTCTCTGCTCCCTAAATGAATTACACGTAACCGTTTCTAAAAATGACTACAGACATGAAAGTCATTTTCACTTAATAACTAACTATTAATCTCATATTTCTTGGTGTCATTTTAGTATGAAGTGCAAACGAAAATTATGCTAAACATTGCAAATTTATGGCAAACAGAAGCCCTTGATTTATATTATTATAGATGGTTTATCACCAGAAGCAATCTAAACAAAACTCCATCAGAAAGATGTTACAATTTGTATTTATTTCTCCCAGCACTAAATGGTTCTTCAATTTCAGAACCATCATTAATTTCTGATAAATGCAAATCTTTATTTCTTATTTTAATCTACAATGATCTCTCTAACTCTTCAGAAGATTAGCTTTTAGAAAATATATTAAAATAACAATTATAAATGATACTTTGTTTTCCCCGGGCAATCTATTATCAATGATGCATAAACTACTTAAAGGGAATGGGTGGTCTATATTGATCTAGGACATAATGGGCTGACAATGTACCTCTCTTTCCTTTTAAATTATCTCTTCACAATTACAAATCAAATAATTTTGAAGAATTATATCAGTGTTTATGCATATCTTTAAATTTCATTGCCTATCTAGATAATCATCTAATTTTATTATATTTCCTTTCAGGATATCAGGGAAGACCCAAAACACTGCATTGATCATAATCAAGAGAAAGCTGCAACTTTTCATTCATCTATTATTTTTATGAACATCTCAGAGGACAGAATGATTTTAAACCTAACCAAACTTAAAGGTTCCAAATGCAACTGCTCAAGCTGCGGTGTGCATTTTCCTCTGTTCTTTTCCTCTCTAACCTGAACTCTTAAAGCACTGAGAACATCTTTCCAACATGAGGACTTCACTAGTGCAGAGTCCCGACTATGCAATAAGATCCCAACATTATCTCTGCAAGAAACATCAGAAGACTGGGCCATAATGTCTAGAGAATTCTGACCTAGGCAGCCCTGCATTTTCTTTGTAAAATCCATCTCTGACATCACCTTAGTCCCCACCACTCATCAAGATTTGTCCTCACTGCTCATCTCCTTAGGTGAAGATGCCAAGCCCCTCATGACTATGTTATTCATGCTACAAAGGAAGATACAGTTTGATTTAGATTGCATATTTTTGCTTATCTAAAATCTTTAGTCATAATGACTATTCAACATCAAGTCATAGTGACATAAAATAGTTTAGAAATAATGAAAATCAAAGTTATTTGAAGATATTGTGATGAAGAATTCATCAATTTATGCCACAAAATTTTCCTGAACATTTATTTGTATGTGTAAACAATTGTGTCAGAGCCAGTGATATGAACAGAAATGAATTCTCCTTGAGGTTAAGGAAACACATTTAGCCCTATAAAAAGTTAAACAATATTTTCATGTTACTATATTTTGTGCAAAATTTTAAAATGTGTTAATTTTTAGTCCTTAGGAAGATGCCCCTACATTACATACTTTACTGCATAAAAACCGGACTTATTTTAAATGGGAGGTAAAAGACTTGTGCTAAGGGGCTGGTGAGATGGCTCAGTGGTCTAAAGCACCTACTTAGAACAAGTTTAGCAAAGCACAGGGACCACGGTTCAATCCCCCAGCACCACATGCCAGCCAGCCCTGCCCCCTGGTGGGCTGAGCTGGCCACACACACACACACACACACACACACATAAATAAATAAAATTTAAAAAGAAAGACATGTGCTAAAAATTATAAAACTTTGATTAAAAAAGAAGAAATAAAGAAATGGAAAGATAATCTATACTTTCTGACTTGGAAGAATTAATATTGTTAGAATGGCCAAGCACCCAGAGCAATCTAAATTTTATGATCCCTATCAAAATCTCAATGCTATTTTTAAAGAAACATAATAAACTGTCCTGAGCTAAGAATGTACCTCAGTGGTACAGTAATTACCTGGCAGAGGTGAGGCCCTGTGTATAATCTGCAATACCCACAAATAAGAAAGAAAGAAAACCTTAAAAGTCAAATGGAACCACAAAAATATCCCAAATGCTGCTAGCTATCTTCAACAAAGCTAGGAGCATAAATGTACTTGACTTCAAGATATGCCGCCATGATACAGTAAACAAAATACTGTCATTTGATACTGATGTATCAGACACATAAATCAATGGAATAGAAGAAAGATCACACAAATAAATCCAAGTGTTTAGAGCAAGTTGATTTTCTACAAAGACGCCAAGAACAAACTCTCAGCTGAAGAGCTGCCTACCTAACAATAAAATTAGTCCTTTGTCTTTTACACATAAAAATCAATAGCAAGTGAATTAAAGACTTAAAAATAAGACTTCAAACTATAAAACTATCAGAAGAAAATGTAAAAGTTTCATGTCTTTGGTATAGAAAATGAGTGTTTTGATGTGAAACAAGTATTTCAAGGTTTCATATCAAGTCACTCATTTTCTATACCAAAGAAATGAATTTACTATGTTAAAGAGATATCTGAACTATTTTCACTGCAGAGTAATTCACAACAGCAAAAGACAGGATCAATCAGAGTGTTTGTAAGTGGATGAATTAGTAAAGAAAACAGGAGACACAATGTTACACTATTCAGCCTTTTAAAAGGACGTCTTGACATCTGCAATAGCATGGGTGACCCCACAGGCCATCATGTCAATCAAAATAAGTCAGGCACGAGAGTAAATACTGTATGACCTCATACACATGTGGAACCTAAAAGGCTGAACTCATAGACATGAGAAGTAGTAGTCACTAGGGGCTGGAGTCCTGGAGGAGACGCTGGCCCAATGATATAAAATTTCAGTTAGACAGGAGGAATATATTCAAGAGTCCTATTATACAATATAGTAGGTAAAATTACTAACAATACATTGTACTCCTCAAAATTACTAACATAGTTGATTGTAAATGTTTTCATCACACACAAGAAATGGAAAAGCCAAGAGATAATGCATGTTAATCAATTCTAGTGATTTCACAATGTATGCATATTTCCAATCAATATGTACATAATGAATAGAAGACTGTTTGTCAATTAAAATGAATTTCTAATTCATTTAAAAAAATTTTTTTGAACCTGGCTGGGATTTAACTCTAATATCTATGGGAAAACCTTACAAGTACTGCATTACTTTCATTAATTTATTAACTGGGATATAAAACTGGTATCAGACTATATCCAAAGGAATATCTAGTATACAACTTTATTTAAAAGAGCCATGCTAAATTAGATTCACTTCTATATCTCAATTCTGGGTCAAATAATCTCCCTTTCAGGAAGTTTAAATCTTCCTTAAGTAGGTAAAAAGACCTCAGTTTTCTTTCTTCTAAGAGAATGGCCCTTACTCTTTAGCAACATTTTGTTTATCACAATTAAGGTCACTACTAAGGAAATAAAACAATATATTATTTTTGACAGGCTCTATGGGGTGGGAAGCAAGAGAGAAGTCTGATAACTGTTTTCAATTACCACATGATGCCACCTTTCCAAGGTCCAAAACCTAAGACAAGGAGAAGCCAAGTTTCAGGCAAAGGCTTTATAACGAAACTTTTTGAAACATTCTGAAGAATGTTTTTAATAAATTATTAGGAAAGCTATTGTCTGCTTCCTAAAATTACTTTCCAGTCTTCTGCAGGTGCAGAGGTAATTGAAATTAGAATCCATTCTCCTTTTTCAATTCCATCTTTTAAAAAAGTAATAGTAGGATCACAAGTCCGCATCTTGTACAGCAATTAACCACTAAGAAGAATATATGCAGTGTATTATTTGTTGAAACTGTACTTCCGTTTTGATTTGAAACTGTCTCATTGCTGTTTATCAATAAAACTTTGAAAAAAAATAAAAAATAAAAATAAAAAAGTAATAGTAGTTTCTCTATAGACAATCTCCCGAGTCAGTGGTCCTCAAGTGGCATCCCTGGACTGGTAACTGCCAACTCCTGGGCCCTTCCTAGAAGTACTTAATCAGAAACCCTGGAGGTGTGGTCTGACAAAGTAATTTTAACCATCTCTCAGGTCAGTATAATGCATATTAGATTGGAAACTACACCCTAGAGTTCCTGAAAGAAAAATAGGTCAAAAGCACACATCCTCTTCCAGTAGTTCTACATCTAAGCGTAACCATACCATCTGGACCTTTGTGTCACAAAGTGAGGAAAGGATGGAGAGAAGGAAAGGGGTAGAGCAGAAAGAGATGTTAAGTGGAAGAGGAAGGAGATCAAGAAATGAGGCAGAAAGAGAGAAAACAAAAGAACTATGTGATGTTCATAAATTCCAATTTTTTGCTTTACTCTAAAAAGACGAAGAGTCATACATCTTTACTGCTGTACAATTATAGCCATGAAGTGTATATTTTTTTCCACTGAAGCATGTCCAAAATCAATCTTCAGTCACAGCTCAAAGTCAGAAATGTTAAGCATGTGGTCATTTGGAGAGGCTGACCAACGCTCCATTACCCATGCTCACTTTTATTAGAGTTGGAAAACTATGGCTCAAAGGCTTCTATCCCATCTCAGAGTCTCTGTACCTTTGGTTCCATCCTAAAGCCCTCCTTTAAGATGATTAGAGAAAAATAAAGTTGGCAAATTCTTAAGTCAAGTTCCTGGTTCTGTGGATTACAAATGATACAGAATGTTGTATTGGGGGAGGGAGAAGGGCTAGTCTAGAAAAGCCTGCCGTAATAGCACATCAACAGCCATTTATCTGCTCAGATGCTAACACACAAAGAATAATATGAGAAGTTATGCATAATAAAAGTCATAGGCAACATTCAGCTTTTAAGTAAAGGCTATATCATGTAGGCAAACATATATGATTATTTAATGATTATTCATTCATTTGGATCTACTCAATATCTCCTTCCATGACTACACAAGCAGTATGATCCTATCACCGCCTCTAAGATATAGATAGATATATAGACAGACAGACAGACAGACAGACAGACAGACAGATAGATACATAGATATAGACATAGATATAGATATAATTTCCTAGGGACAATGATCATTTATATAAATCTTTCACCCATAATGTCATGTACAGTATTCTTCGCTGTGTTAAGCACTACCGGTTGGTGCTTGCTATGCCCTGAATAAAGAAGTATCCGTGGCCAGTCACCCTGTACAAATGGGTGTGAGTTTCCAGGAGCACAGTGCATGACACCTTGGTCATTTCAAATGATGAGACTCTTCCCTCAAACCAGGCTCCAAGGGTTCTCCTGGCATAAGTGTAGTTCTTGAGCTCCAAACACATGATTAAGGGTAACAAGGGAGTTGGAGAAACTATCCTTTACTCTCCACATTCAATTTCCACCAGATTCTTCCAAACTTCACTAGATAATGTATATAAGCAGACCTAAACAGTCTAGGATCAACTTCTTTTCTTCTTTTCCAAACATGATGCCATCTCCCTAACCCTTCAGAGATACATTAAACACCAAGGTCAGACACAAATATATTCAAGTCCCTTAATACTTAGAGAGTTTCAGCAAGAAAAAAAAGATTACTCCAGGTAAATTTCTCCACCTGCAGGCATCCGTGGTATTTTTTTCTTTCCTCCTGCTTCTGTCTCTGGCCCAGTGGTAAAGCACCTTAGGGTCACATCAAGTCCTAATCCATTGCTCCGCTTGTTCAAAATCTCAGGACACACGCCAATTATCTCGCACTGCTTCCTATTTCTGACCCCGTCCGGTCAGCCAGCCGAGCTCGCCTGTAGCAGCCAGCTGCGCAGTTCTGTTCCCAGGCAGAGCAAGGGTTCCCCCAGTCTGACCCCAGGCACACAGCTGAAGTTGCCCCTGCCACACTTCATAGTCCACACTCTAAGGGGTGACCGGAAAGGAGAGAGACTTCTCCACATAGAGTCAGATCCGATTTGCAGGTGCCTTTTGTCTATGGCCTCTTCTCAGGAATATGGTGAAAAGGAAAATGGTCGCACACTAAGGCATACTAAACAATGAAGCAACTGCATCGAAACAGCCTGCCGAGCAGCGCTGCAATACCTGGGTTACAAACAAGCACAAACAAAAACAGAATTGGAAGCAAATGCTTATGTGCTGTTTTTCTTTCTTTCCTTCCTTTTCGTTTGTAGAACTACAAGTCTTTTGTTTATTTTTATGCTTCCTTTATTTATATTACAAGTTTTCTATCGTGAGGGTACATACTGTACAGTTAGAGCAATTATCACTTTAGAAAATGTACAAAGAGGCTTAGTTTCAAATTTGGTCTTCAATATGAGTCAGACTGGCTGTGAAGACTTTTACCTGTTTTAAAACATTTCGCCTATTAACAACAAAATATGGGAATAAATTGATATCTTCAATTTTTTTTTCACTGCTAGAGATTGTACCTGGACCTTGGAAGTGTTAAGCATGTGCTACATGCCTGAGCTATATCCTGTGCCTGATAGAATATCTTATAGAAAACAGCCACCTCTGATCCTTAAGACTGTGTGTGCTTTGCCCTGAATGCATATGAACTTTTAATATACTTGTATTATCATTTTCCCTTGAACAAATTGAGACACTGGTAGGAATTGACTGTTGAAGCTCATTTTTTCTTCATTTGGTTTTATTTTTCCAGTTTTTGGAAATGTAGCAAAGGCCTTTACACTGACATAAATCTCAGTCCCTTTTTAGTTTTTTATTTTGAGAAAAGTTCTCACTAAAGTCTCTAGGCTGGGCTTAAATGTGTTACTGATCCTCCTGCCTCAACCTCCCAGAATGCTAGAAATAGGAGTGGAAGCCAGCACACCCAGCTGAAAAAAATCTATTCTTTTTCTAAATATGCAACCCACAGACATTTCAGGTTTAAAAAACAACAACAACAACAACAACAACAACAACAACAACAACAAAATAAAAAACAGTCCCTTCCCCTGAAAGCTTTTCTCTTTTTTTCCTCATTTGGGAGATTAGGACATGGTAGTCTGACTGGAACGTAACCCAATTTGGAACTGAGGCTGAAAACCACAGGTCACCTGTCAGTCGTGACCAGCATGCATGCGCAGGGCGGCTTCCAATAGACCCACCGGAGAGGGTTGGAGGCCGCAGCCGCTGCCTTCGCGCCCCGCCGTCTCCCTGCGCTGCTGTCCTCCTGTCTACTCAGTAACTCGACCTGCTCACAGGGTATATCTCTTCTTGCTCACCTCTCCCTTCCTTGTTCTCTTTCTTCTTTTACTTTAAATAAAAGTTGTGTTTACCAGTTCATTAGCTGTCCAATTCTCTCGGTGGGAGAGAAAGAACCTGGAACCGCCAAACACCGTGCAGAGTTTGGCAAGCTGGCAAGGAAAATGATGGCGCTCAGAGGCAATGGAGCCAGAGGATAAGACCCCCAGGCACAGTCTGCATGGGCCCCTCTGTTCAAGCTTCCACCACAGAACTAGGCTGCACATGGGGCTCTGTCCCTGTCGTGGGCAGAGCTGGGGAACTGGGCTCAGTGTGTCAGCCAGGGGGGCATGCACAGCAAGCCCCGAGGGGAAAACAGCCAAGGGAGTCAGGGACTCTGGTCTTGGAGCTCGGTGTTGGGTGGTGCAGCCGAGAGTGGAGCCCCAGGCAGGGGCCACTGCATTCCACACATTCCTCTTGCCTGTCAGCACAACAGTTCCAACCAGGAACAGGCAAAAGGAGGTCCCCTTCAAAGCCTGACCTCACTCTGGGAAGCTGCCAGCAAATAGCAGCAGCCAGAGTGCCTGGGAGCCAGGGTTGGCCCACACCCAGGTGACAGACACCGCAGGTGCCAGCAGGAGGGTACTGGCCTCCGGCCCCATCATGGCTGGGAAGCTTCAGCTGCTTCCCGCTAGGCAGTGCCCACTCTGGCTGATTCCCAGGGGCAAGATATTTCTGCCATTCTTCCTTGGGAACTGTCAGTTTCACCACTTCTCCTGCTTTGAGCATAGACAGGGCCAGAAATGTGGAAGTAGCTCCTCCCTTCTCCTGTGGTGCTTCCTCTGTGAGAACGCTCCAGGGAGGACACCATGGTGGAGAGAGGGTGCCTGGCTCCAGCTCTGCATCTGACCCAAGACCCAAGGAGTGGCTTGCCTGCCACTAGGAAAACAGAGCAAAACACTTGGCCTGCACTTCAGCACTGTGCCAGCCTCCAGCCTCCCAGGGCTTCCTGAAGTTCCTGGTGGTTCAATCCACCAGGTCAGGGAAGGTGGCGAGAACAGCTCTGGTGGTGACAGCAGACAGACAGACTGTGGCCAAGCCAACTTCGCCATGTTGCCCAGTGTCTGCTGAGCCAGGAGCCCCAAGGTGTCTTCACTGAGGAAAGCCCCCTGCCACCCAGGGCGCAGCCCCAGCACTGCAGGTCTCCAGCTGAACAGAGTCCTCAGTCTCATCCAGTGAACCACCATGAGGACAGCTCAGGTCTCACCAGAATTCTACAGAAGCATTGCAGCCCCCGTCAGCACAGAAACACCAGTCACGCTCCTCATCAAGTGGAAATAATGTGCAGGGGACGCACATTCAACTGTCACTTTAACTGAGCAGTGGTTGCTGTTGGGGTTTATTCTTCTCCTCTGCAACAGCACTGCCTCGTGCCATGTTCGTGCAGTTTCTCACCTGGGATTCAGGCGCCGACCAGATGGTCATGCTCCATATCATGGTGCCGAGCGCTAGAGGACAGCTCCAGGTGTAGTGCCAAGAGAACACACTCTCCAGGGCGAAGCAGGCTGCCCACACCCACCCCGCGCTGCATCCTGCTCTCACAGTAGGACACATAGGCAATGTGCCTGGGACACAGCTCTCCTCCAGCTCTTGGTGTCCCTCTTGTGTTCAACCTGAGAGAATCCTGTTAGCAGAGAAGCCCCAGGATTCAGAGTTTCCACCATGCCATGAGTCCTCTGTGACTGTGCCACCAAGCCAGCGCAGCCCTAAGACTCACACGGGCAAGAGGTCTTATCTGCCTGAAGCCTCACGTTTCCCCCACAGATGGGACCAGGAGGCGCTCTCCAGTCCTGCAGATGAGGGGAGGCATTTTTGGGTTTAAAGATTTGATACTTGTTGCTGGACTGTGCCCCCCAGAGGTGTCACCAAGGCTAGCATCATCTTACATAGGAAGATTATCCTGTAACTACAGTTATCTCCATACCTGAAAACTTACTGAATCACAACAATGGCAAAAGAAAAGATTAGATACTTAAGAAGAAACTTTCCAGAGCACCCCTGCTCTCCTCAATGTCATTATATCGTGTCTCCATGCTCAGGTTTCCAGTGTCTATAATGTCCTTGCTCTGGATGACAACAGTTGACAGCAAGTTGACCTTTTGATTTCCAGAGGGATTCTGCGGACCAGGTAATAAAAAATATTTCAAAATGATGTGGGGGATTTTTTTTTTTTTTTTACAAAAGCTGTCTTCGTGGGTTTCTTGGAGTAGGAGTCAGTACAGTAAAGACTGCTCAAAGCTAAAAATAACATTGAAGTACTAAATCTGAATGGGTGCACAAAGACAACAGCTACTGTACATCAGCAACAAACACGCCTCTCAGGCTCGGAGTGGGAGGGACCCAACGCTGGGGTGATCGAGTAATCAAGGATGACACTCAGGCTCTAGTGAGAGACTGCAGGGGTCTCAAGGCCTTGTTCCTAAAGGACTGTACGCAGATAGAAGATGAGGCCCAGGAGTACATGTGTGCACAGTGTTGTGAGTGGTCACACTGACCTGGTAAACTTGCTTTCAACTCACAGAAAAGTCCTACTACCATAAGCAGAGGTGCCAGAAGTTATGGTCCCTCTGTGCCTCTAGCTTCTGCAACTCACGGTACCATCCTGAACCCTCCCAATCAGAGCTTCCCTCAGCTTAGAGTAAGAAGTTGCATCTCCCAGCTAATTGATGTGGGTTTTACCACTTTTCCCACCAAGAATTGCCATGAGCTTGAACAGAAGAATATGGAAAAAATGTGTTCAAAGAACAAACAACACATTAATCCAACTTTCTATGCATTGTCTGTCCTTGACTTCAAATATTGAGTCTACCCCTACTGTATGCTCACCACAGATGATGCCACCCCGCACCCAGAGAACCACACCAGCACACACAACCAGCTGGAAGTGGCCAACTGCCCACTCCTCACAGAGGCATCCCTGATGTGGAATCTCAGGACCCATTTTCCCAACACTAAGGTCCACCCCTACCTTACCCCTGTCTCTGCACCCTCACCAGCTGGTCAGCGCCTCCTCAGATGCTGCATCATGCTATGACACAAGAAGGGTCACACTCAGTCAACTGAGTAGTTAATGCCACTCTGGTGTCATTCCAGACTATCTCAATACACTAGTAACCCTTAAAATCTAAAAAGCATTTTATATTAATTAAAAGGTCAGGCTGTCTCTTTAGTTCTCCAGGAATATTGCCTCATCTGGATACTTGAAATGTCTTCAGTCACATAAGCTTCAGATACAACCATAGTTATATGATCTAGCAAGTAGATACCGTGGCCACAAGACTTTATGTAACTAGTTCCTTGGGGGTGGGGACTACAAATTGGTTGAAACAAGTTTACTACAAGGACTCTCTAGCAAAAGTACCCCAGTGTTGTAAGCAAGGGTTACAAAGTGAGACCACATCCGAATCCTTAAATCTACATACATATACATCCACAAAGACCCTCTGTCCCCTCCAGCTCTATGACCATGGGACTGAAGTTTGTGTTTGCTTTATCAAGTTGTCTCAGTTACTCTTCCCTTGTTGCTAGGAAAACACTCAACATTCAAAATGAAGGAAGGAAAGGTTTATTCAGCTCACAGTTAGTGGAGGTTTCAGTCCATACTCAGCTGGACCAAGGCAGAGTGGCACAGGGCAGAGAGCATCAGTTCATGGTGGCAGTAAGAGCAAGAGGAACCAAGGGAGAAGCAGCAGCAACAACAGCAACAGAGAGACAGAGTCTGTCTCACACACACACCCATACTCTCAGAGTACTGAGACCTATTATCCCAACCTTGGATCATCTATAATCTCAGTGGATCATGAGTTAATCTCAAACTCTAGAATTCCTCACTCCATGACTGCATGAGGCCTTGGGGGGACAACTAGACACAAACCATAACATGAGTGGATTCGTAAAATCTAACGTTTCCTCTCGAATGTTCCTGAAGGATATCATAAGCCAATACAGAGGGAGAGATACTTCATTAGACCCAATGTTATAGTTATGATTGTTCCTTTGTTTTGTTCAGGGGTTTCTTAAGTAATACATTAAAATCACTGTGGTTCAAATATGGCTACTTGTTCACTTCAACTGTCACCATCTCCATCACACTGTCCTCTGTCCTCCTCTCCCTGTAGCTCCCACTGTACCCTCACCTGAAAAAGTCTGCTATGAGTTTAGAAAATATTTAAAGGAAAAGTTTCTATCTTTGAAAAGCCTGAGAGTATGTGTTCACAGTGATCCACTGCCAGTCAAATTCTGGGGCCAATCCTGCCTCTGCCCCTGCCACTTCTGTCCTGGTTGGGAGAGTCACTAAAGGAAAAATGAGAACACTTCCGGCTAAGTGATGCCCAGAAACCCACAGTGTGTCTTAGAGACTCACTTCATTGTAGATCTCAACAGGCAGAGTGAGTTTTGTCTGGGACTCAAAGCCGTAGCCCACTCCACAAAGCTAATTTGGCCACTAATTTTGGCACAAAAGAATGATCTCATGCCAGTCATATTAAACTGTGAGTTTAAAAAGGCTTGGGATCCAACACAGATTAAAAATAATGTGGGCCCCTTCTGAGCATGACAATTAAAAACCTAGTCCGTGTCTGGTGCCAAGAGTGGTCCTAAGTCTCTTGGCAAGAATCTTTCCTTCCTGCTGTCCTCTTATTGATTTCTAAGGAAAGATTCTTGATAAGTAATTCTGAGAAAAGGGTCCTGTGTCATTTGGAGGGCCGCTCTCAGCCAACAGGACAGCTCTGGTTGAGTGGAGGGTCTGAGGCCACCTGGTGTACAAGTACTTCCTTGTATTTCTACAATATTTATCCTTTGCAACAGACATGTAAAGTGGACCTTCTGTTCCTGTTTAAAAAAGACTATCAGGGGCCAGGGAGATGGCGCAGTAGAATAAGCACTTCCCTGGCAAGCACAAGGGTCTGAGTTCAATCCCTGGTTCCACCAAAAAAAAAAAAAGACTGTCAGTCTCCTTTTTTCTTAGGTACTGTAAAAAGTACTGTTAAAGAAACTGGGTTTTCTAAAAATAGTAGTAACACTGTTGTAGTCAGGGTTTGCAAAGGAAAAGATATACTGCAGGACAAATAATTTGTAGGATTATTCTATAATGTTAATCCAAAGAGTCAAATGCAAAAGAGTGGTAAAGATCTAGCCACACATTAGAGACCCAAAGAATCCAAATGAGGGCCTGGGTTCCACAGCAATGCACTACATGACTTCAACTGAAGACCTAGAGCCCTGGCAGTGTCCTCCTAAGTCCAGCTAGAGTCCTACAACCTATAACAATGTGTCATGCAAGTCTTTGTCATGGGTCTGCACTGGGAAGGCGCAAGGATCAGTGATGGAAGCCAGAAAGTCTATGACAGCAGATTCAGGATGAAGGATCTGTACCAACAGATGGAGGGGTCTATGCTGGAGCTAGGAACCAAAACTCCAGGTTAGGACCAGAGCTCCCCTAAAGAGAGCCACAGCCATCCTCAGTGACACTGAGGACCTGAGCTCCTCCCATGATGAGAACAGCCAAGGAAAACCAGCCTGACAAGCTTCCCTAGGAGAATCAATAGCACACCATGCTCCCTTCCAGCTCTCCCACTTATGCTGTGGACAACAATCCCAGGTAGGCCTCAAAAACCTAGCACCATACTGATTCAGTTCACCTGAGTGTTACAAGCTGACCACCAGTTTTCAATCTGCCACAAACACTTAAAATCCAAAAAAAAGCATTTTATATTAATAAAAATGGAGTTGTCTTTTTTATTCTCCAGGAATATCACCTCATCTGGATACTTGAAACATCTACAGTTACACAAGCTTAGTTACATGACCTAGCAAACAGACACCATGGCCACAAGACTACTGTAACTGGTTCCTTGGGGGTAACTACAAATTGGCTAAACAAGTTCACTACAAGGAAAACAGTTTTACGTATGAATTTGGTTTTCCACAAGCTCCAACAGTGCCTCCAGGAGAAAATAAATAGCTCTTACAGTCCTGTCAACACACCACCCCTGTAATAAATTGTGAGAATAATGCTAGGGGAATATAGTCCTCTACCATCTGTTTAATAAAGATAACCACACTGGGAGCTCTCCTTGACCTCCTCCTCAGGGCAGTAAATTAGTCCTCTTCACTTCAAGTGAATAAGGCTTGCAGATTCAGGATCTATAACACTCTATCACCTTGAGTCAAGAATTAGTTTAGATTCTTTTAACTACTATATGTGTTAACTTCTTGCAATTTGAGGGTATGGAGAGGGGAATTTTAAAAATTATAGATTCTTCTTCTAATCTTACAAATTAAGGTGGATTGTAGAGCCTCTCATCTTTTTCATTTATAGACAAGAGCTAGAGTCTTCACTTTTAGAAAACACATCAGACTCGGGATCAATCTTTCAAAATTTCAAGTAACCTCTCCTGCTTTAAAGAACTACCAAAGCATTCATGGGTAGAGTGTAAGGATATTGTTTTCTAGACAGCTGCAGAGCCCTGCGTAGGCTACACCAGGATCTACTCCTTCTTAAGTGGCTAAGGGAGCTTCTCAGGCTCCGCCTTTCTCCTTAAAGAGTTAGTAGGCCGCCATACAGAGAGTCCCAAAGCTGAGAGAGTCCTGGGGGTGGGGGCTTACACTCCTCAAGGACCAACCAACAGAACTTCAAGCAGAGACATTTGCTTAGTAAGTACTTTGCAAATCATAAGGGATGCCTTGTGTACCCAATGGGCCTCATCCTTTTGTAGGGCACACTCTCTGAAAGACCCAAGACCTAGCTTCCTCTCACTGTAGGTCCCAAGATGCATCACTGCAAATATCCTGAAATGCATCCCACAGATTTCACTGACCTGGCCATTAAGCCATGCCCTTCAACAATGGAAAGAACTGACTTTGCCAACCTGAAGAAGGACTAACTTATGGCAATACAGTTTCGGTCTAATAGAAAATAGAAAATGGAGAAGGATGGGTGCAAAGTGGACGTTTAAATTATGATACTATTTTGCAATTAAATCATTTCTGCAAACAGCATAGACAGTGGAATGAAGTATGTTCAGGTTCTTGTGTCCATCTCTGGAAAAGCTCCACAACTAGGGTGTGCAAAGTGGCCCAACCTTTTTCTTCTCCATTTCCTTTTTTTCCATTCTTCTCCTTCTGATTTTCTTTTCCCTGTCTTCACAAACAGGTCACTGTTACACATTACAAGGAATACCAAAACAATATGCCTAGAGTCTCTTTGAAAAATCAAATGGCTAAATTATAGCCAAGAAGAACATCCTTGCAAGACCGCAGTCTTGTTTCCAATCTCTGAAGTTATTGCTCCCCCCACCCACCCCATGAAATCCCTTCATGATTCTCTTCCACAGGGCTAAGACCAGCTATGACCACCCGATAGGTCTACAAATCTTACCTACCCTCTCCACATAATGACCGTGGTAAACCTAACCCACCTTTCTTGTTAAAGGATATACAGAAGAGATGTACTCTGAAGAAAAAAGGAGAATTAGATTTTGCCCACATGTCACTGTTTGGCGGATTTAAACAAACACTCTCCTAACTGATACCTCTACAACTGTTTGCAAACAAACTCCTACCAGCTCCTGGCCTAGGGGAGCCATCTGCTGTCTGCTCAGGAGATAGGATGCTTGTTAAACTTGGAAAGAAGGGACCCCTATAGAAATTTAAAACCAAAATGGAAGGGCCCCTTTTCAGTGATACTTGCCACACCCACTGCAGTGGAATGGTAGGGACAAGTAGGTGTATCCCCTTCTCTTTGACAAAGCCAGCTCCACCTGAAATATCTGAAGATGATGATCAACCAAAAGAAAAATGGTTCTCCCATGAATCTCTACAAGACCTGAGATTCCTCTTCAAAAATCCAGGACTTCAGGTCAGGTTCAAGTACAGGTAAGTACAGCCAACATAAGTAGGCACCAATACCCTACTATTCATCTTTGCTTCCACAGGCTTCAGACAGATTCATTAAGCCTTTTGCCATTACTATGTACAAATACTAACTCTCATTTCCCTCACTTCACCTGGAGAGCTATGTCATTCTAAGGCAGTTAGAGAACACATAATACCCTATAGTTAGGGCCTACAGTCCTTTTCAGCAAGAAGCAGTATCTGAGGATCGAGACCTGCACCCTCTCAACAACCTGTAAAGAATTATGGGTATTTATGTCGTGGGGGAGGTGATTCAGGAGACAGGGCATGACATGCTGACCGGAAACAGGATGTAACCTCACCCAGAGCTGAGACTCACCAACACGTGTGGCCTGTCAACCCACAGGATGGGGCAGAACAACTTCCAAGGGCCAGATGTGAGAGGGCACGAAAGACGCTGCCATCGATTTCCCCGGCGGCAGTCTTCCTGCTCGGCTGGCCTCCTGCTTCAGAATGCCCACACTGCTTTCAGAATGTGTCCTTCTTGCTCTTCTCCCTTCTTCATTCTTCCCTTTCCTTCCTCTCCTTTGAATAAAAGTTGTGTTCACCTATTCATTGGTTACCCCAATCAATTCCTTCAGTGTGACTGAAAGCACCTGGAGCTACTGGGCATCACTCCATTTGACAACAGTCCTAATTTGAGCTGCTTTCAAAGAAAGAAAAGAACAACTCTCGTGATTCATCTAGAGCAGGCTAGTAGCACTATGTTAGTATTTCTGATACGTGGTTATGTATTAATGTGCTTGGAAGGATGTAGAAGCCAATGTTAATGCACCTGACAAGAAACTCCCTCAAAAGGTGACTTCTCGACACTTCTGTTTTTTAGAGAAATCATTTTTGAATCATTTTATTTATATAAAATATATATAAACTAAAAAATCTAAGATATGAATATATAGATACATTATATGTTTATATAAGATATGAACATATATATATATATATATATTATTTTTTTTACTAAGGCATTAAACATAGAGGCATTAGAGCCCCAAGCACACTGTCCTCCATGTCCACATCCATACAGCTCTGGGCTCTGTGTGCTGGTTCTCCGGGCGATCATCTGTCTCCTCTGCTTCCCACACCTACGGGCAGAGCCCTTGACGCATCTCTGCAACTCCTTAGGAATTCACAGTGCCCTCGCCTGTCATAGGTGCTCAGTATATACTGTTTCATTGAAATTTATTGAAAATGCAATTCTGATGTACTCACCTGTAGTCTGTACTGAGTAATAAGAAGGGTTTTGTAAGGAACAAGAGGATGCCAGATGGTGTGATCCGTTCCTTTTCATGAGATGTTTTAAACACCCATGTACATCTTTAAAGGCCACACTGTTTGGTTGATAGAGCACAAATGTTGGAGTCGAACAAGAGCAGTTGCAATCAGTGCTGTCACTACTTCCCTTTGTGATAGGTTTATTTTCAGATGTTTAGCTTAGCAGCAAAAGTGTTTTCTTGATTTTTAGATATGTAATTATCTAAGCAACACATGAATTGAAGATTTAAACAAAGAAAGTTATTATTGAACAAAACTTGAATATCTTTTTACTTGGTCCTCCAGCTGCTCAGCTACCTCAAAATACCCACTGCCAACTGTCTAATGTATTCTTCTCTGTTTTCTTTCTCTGCATGTCTACATATATGCTTGGAGTACTTCCCTCCTCTTTATCCAATGAAATGTGTTTCAGACCCCTCAGTGTGTGTCTGAAAACACAGTATCAAATTCTATTATTTTTTCCCTGTAATGCACACTTATGATAAAGTTTCATTTATAAATGAACCCCAGGAAGAGATTAAATAACCAGTGATAAAATAGAAAGAGTATAGAAATATATTATAAAAGTTATATAAAGCTAAATGTGATCTTTCAAACAATAGTAAATAGATAGACATAGGTACATACAGTGGTACCTTACATCAGGAATACTTCTGTTCACAAACAATTTAGTTCTCTAACAGAAGTGTTCAACAAACTTTTGCTTTAGTTCACAAACTCCACATTGGGCAACAAATGCATCTTTGGCCACTGTCCCCACAAAAACACCAACACAGACATCTTCCTCAAAATCATAAATTAAGTTCATAAACCAAAGTACTACTATATATGAAAACTTATTCTTTCTGTTACCTAAAGATCCCCATGTTATTTATACTGTTGTTTAGTGTATTAAAATTTTTACTTCTATCTCATTAAGTATTCAATGCCAATTTATTTGGTCCAGTTTTATTTTATTTTATCTTTGGCAGAACCAGGGATTGAACTCAAGCCATTGAGCTTGCCAGGCAAGGGCTTATTCTACTGAGCTATCTCCCCAGCCATCTACAGTTTTATTTTGAAAGCACAACTTTCTACTGTGTGACTTTGAGAATGACAATACACTGCTCTAAGCTATTTTTTTATCATTAAATTGAACATAGTAGCTACTTCAAAGAATTTGGGTACATGTTAATTAAAATAATATATGCAAGCCATCTAAATGGTTGATGCTGAATAAGCCAGTGTGGTGGTTGTGCTTGTTTTCACCGTTGTTACTTTTGAGCACCACGGAGAAATGAGATAGGGAAAATCTCAGCTTCTTCATAGGGCTGACTCTTAGAGGCTTTTGGTGAATTACAGACTTGGTAAGACTACATCTGTCTGGTCTCAAATTTAAAAAGGGAGTGATCTGGATGTAGCTCAGTGTGTAGTGTTTGAGTTCTAATTTCTGTGTAATTTCTTAATTAATGTAGCTCAGAGAGATGCTGGGGAGAGACAGACAGACTGACTGACAGAGACAGACAGACAGAGACAGGCAGACTGACTGACAGAGACAGACAGACAGAGACAGGCAGACTGACAGACAGACAGACAGACAGACAGACAGACAGACAGAGACAGGAACTCCCACAACCTTAATGTCATACTTAATGTCATAATGCAAAGTTCTTGAGAAGAATTCATTCTTCACACATTGTATTCATCCATTTTCTGATTCTGCAACAGAATACTTAGGACTAGATAAACTTATCTAACCATTCTAGAGGCTGACATTCCAAGTGCATAGTGCTAACATCTGGTCAAGACATACATGCCGCATCATAAGATGGCAAAAAGGCAAACGGGCACACAGAAAACAGGAATAAAAATCAGTCCAACTTCATCTTCTCCATCAGACATCCATTGTCTTGATAGTTAAGCTTTCCTATGACAATGGTACTAATCCAATCATAAGGCTGAGCCCTGAAAACCAGTGTCCCCTAGAAGGTTTCATCTCTTAATACTGTTACAATGACAATTAAATATCAACATGAGATTTGAAGGGAATAGTCAAGCCATAGTGCTACTGGAACAAAAGAAGACACTGGGATTCCATGGAAACCTGGATATGCTTTGGCGCGCCTGTTCTCTGAAGGCTATGAGAAAGTGCAAGGATAAGGAGAAACACCTCCCTCCTAATTGCCTTCCAGGGAATCAGCAGTGCAAGTTCACTTTATCACACCTCTAGCTTTAATGAGAGCCAAGTATACAAAGACCTGATCACAGCAGTGACCACTTGACACTAAATTGTGACAAAAAGAATACCCACCAGTGGCTCTAGTCTATAGCTGAACTCTGCCATGTCTGCCTTCCACTTGCTGAAAGGAGTAATGTGGCATACATCAACCAACTCTGTATTTAATACAGTCAATACATATATTTTAAATCAGACCTGAAATGCTGATCAAAACTGTTTGAAGTTTTCCAGATGCAATTACATTTATCTACAGCACTTCTAAAAATAAGAGGGAGAAAAGCCCAAAGCCTGTCAAAGTTAATTAGATTCATACAAAAAGCCGAACAGTCCTATGCAATGTTTTTACTCTGTTACATATAAATGTACAATAATTCCGTGAACACTGGGTTTAATTGCTCATAATATTTTAATTAAGGTTATGCTTTGTATAAATATCAACTCATCATTTACTGTGACTATAGTCCTATTTAAATGATGAAGTCAATTTGACAGCACATTCATGAAAAGAGAGCCTTCTAAGAGTTTCACTCTTATGTGGTCTAGAATACTAATGGAGGTTAATTGTCAAAACAAGCCTAGCGCAGACTTCAGAAGTATCTTCACATTTTAGTGATAGAGCACTGTAACCACATTTTTATGTGACCTGCTGCCTTCATGCCACTAAAACATAAGGGCTATTACAAGTCTGCATGTCTGTTTCCTGAAAAACAGAGTGCTCCTTTTTAATATTTACATTTTCAGGCTGCCCTTTCGACAGAGACCCTTTAACTACTGTATTTGCGATTCAGATGATCAGATAATTAGATGTAAGATTAGATGCGCCAGAAGAGATAGCTGCCTCAATTAATCTTACAGTCTGTGCCTCTGCAAATCACTACTTCGTGTGCAACAAAAAATATCAAATTAAGTTTTCAGAGGCAGGGAAATTTCAAGTCTGAAGTCATTTTAATTCCATCTGAGGCAAGGATATAATTTATTACCATATTCTAAATTCATGCTCTCTTTTCCAAAACACCAATTTTAATTAGAGAAGTGAGCCCCAAAAGAGTAGAGATAGGGTGAAAAAAATGTCTTTCGGTGCTCCCACTACCCTACTTCTAGAGAGGCTATTCTTTCTGAAGTCCAAGTTTACCCTGAGTACACATCTGAAGACACAGTACTATAGTGACACTTTTCCTATCAAGTGGCCCTAACCGCTGGCCTTGGAAATAACAGTGAGGTGTACTCCATCTGGCAAATATTTTCCTCTTCTTCTCTTTCATCTTTCTTCCTTTCTGTCTTTCTTTTTGCTGTTGGGTTTTCATTTTCAAATTTCATAAATAACTGTATCTTCCAAAATGATCAAGTAATTTATCTCATACAATATAAGAAGATGTAAAAATCTCATATTTTCTGGCTATATGTGCTTTGTATAAATAGAATAGAAGTTTTAACAGAATAGAAACATGAAATAAAAATAGACCTAGAAACTAGGAAACAGATGGCAACAAAAGATACCAATATTTTATCCCTGGGTGCTATTAAGAGAGAAGTATAAAATAACCAGCCCATTTTAGGTTCTTTTAGGATATTTGAAATCTGTAGTCCAGGAATAAAACCTTACAGCTTCTACTAAAGTCTCAGAGTCTTTAAACAAAGCGGGTGGATAGGCTAATTTACAATTCCATGATATGAAAACTCAAGCTTGACTGCTGCGCTAAGACATTACTGACCTAAGACAGCCCAGCCCTCAAGTCTTCTGCAGGCTTCACCCCATCGAGGAGGGCTGTCACTGAAAGTTAGGGTTCAATAAATTGGAAAAGTCACCCTACTTGTTATTTCAAAAAATATTTCTAAAATACAACAAAGCTTTCAAAAAGAAGCATCTGCAAAGTAATTCCTAGGGGTGAGGAATTTCAATAAATAACAAGAGGGCAGGAATAGCTTGTCATAAACTTATTTAATATTCCTCTGATCTCTGAATCTGTGGGTGACAACACATGGAGATATGTGAACATCTTCAAGAACACCTGAAAGAAAAATCTGTTAATAGCAAATTGAAATCAGAACTGCTGAGTTTGACCTCATTTATTACCTGATACTCATTTATTACCTGCTGCATGTGGCATATTTGCACCTAAGATCAGCTTCTGCAGGATACAAATCCCAACACCTCGTTCTTCTCTTTTGAATTCCTGCAGTGGTTTATATTATCTTTAACCGGATGCTTATTGTTTCACATGTACGGATAGATCCTAGTCCTCAACTGTGTGGTAAGCACGTCAGGGACAGACATATTTTTCTTTGTTTGTCTTTCTCTTCATTACACTGCTTGCACAGAGCCAGGCACAAAACAGGGACTCAGTGGATAGCATGGAAGGACAGATGGGAAGAAAGGGAGAAGAGGGGACAGAACAAAAGGTTTGATTCTCAGGGCTTGCTTGTCAGGATCCTTTCCCTCTCCACAGTTGCTCAGCAGCCTCAGCATCCGCTAGTCCTTCTGCTGTCACTGCGTTGCATCTGAGTTCTCCCGCTGTATCTACCCAGGCATCCCTTCGCAGTCTGCCTCTCATGATTTCTTCATTTTCCTGTCTTTTCCTTGCCTGTCTAGGACAAGCTGTCATCAGCTCCTCTATGTTAATGGACTCACGGCCCAACTCTCTCCCCACCAACATCATGTCCTCAAGTTCTGATGGTGCTCTTTGCTCCTCAGAAGGCTTTGCTAGCTTTCAGAAAGCCCTGAAAACACATCTCTCGCCCAGATTCTATGCTTTACCATGTATATTCTTGTATTTTAGATTTCTTCCACTCTACCTCCCTGTCTCCATCTGTCAAAACTCCTATCACCCTTTCAAGGCTCAGCCCAGATACTCAGCCCAGCTCCACACGGGAAAGCCTCGGATGCCTTCCTGTGATGCAAATGGACCTCCGCCTGCTTTCTACTGTGGTAACAACGCCTGCTGACTGCTCACATGCACCTTCTTGGATCTGTTACTACCAAATCTCCCTGCGTACATAGCAAGTTCCTAAAAATAAGTCATATCTTGTTAAAATTCTTTGTTTTCTATGCCTTTTTTTTTTTTTTTAGATAGTCACTGAAACATTTGTTTAATTATAATCATGCACTGGAAACCTGATAACTCAAAACCAACAGGTCTCAATAATTATCAGGAATCAAATTAAGAATCGATGTTTGGAGGTCATCGATTTTAGCCTTCAATCTGGAGGTACATAAATATCTCAGTTAAAAATCAATCACTGTTCAATACTCTTCTAGATGATAATTTGAAATGTTTTAAATAACAGAGCTACCTACATTGCATGTTTTCCATGCCATGAGATTGTAGAAATCAAAGCATTTCTACAATCTCATGCTGCTCCCTATAAGCTCAGCAAGCCCACATTTTAATCGTTCTTGTATTCCTTTTCTTTCCACAGTTTTGCTTGTCTCGTCAGTTCCTTGCTGACTCTGATATTCTGATGTGCACTAGCACCTCAACCTTTCCTTTGTACCCCAGATGATTTTTTTTCTACTGATTCTTTGCTATTTTTCTCATAATCCAGTAAGGTCCCACAAAATTTCTGCAGCCACGACTTGCCCACCACTTTTCACATAACTCTGCTAACAGTTATCCCAAGGTTTGGGCTACAAAGGATTCAAAACCAGTTTACCCATAGCTCTGCCTTCCCTATTTGGAGTTCTGCAGTCTTCCAAGCTAATCTTTTCCAATGTTTGAAAATCTTCCTACAATAAAATATCACTCCACAACCCAAGCTAAATCTCTCAGACTACAATTTAAAAGCTGTTGTCTCTCATTTTCTAACCTAGAAGCATGGTAATTTTCCTCCGTATAGTTAGGAGTGAAAACCTTCCAGATGTCTCAGAAAACCCTTGATTTTTTTTTCTGTGGAATAATATCATTTATCAGTACTAGGAATTGAACCAGGGCTTTAGCAATGATATATAGCTCCAGAAATTGTTTTATCTTAATTTTGAGGCAACTTCTCACTAAATCATTAAATTTCTCAAGCTGAGTTTGAACTTGCAATCTTCCTGCCTCAGCCTTCCAGTGTGTGGGAATTAAAACCATGCCTAAACATGCCCAGCAACATTGCTTTTCACATTTTTTACCCATTATAAACCAAGAGTACATCGAATTTTGTCTCTGTCAATAATATGCTCTTTCTTTTATTCTTCTGTATAATTGTCTTTCCTATACTAAGAGCTTTTGTTTTAAAAACCTACAGAGGATTAAAAGATTCAGGTTTGAGCTTGGTAACTTATTCTAGCATCCCACACAACAAGATAGTATGATTATGTTGATTTAGAATATGAACAAAGCCCTTCAACAGAGAAATCCCAAAGAGCTCCCTTGCTCAGAAGACCTACCTGTATCAGCAACATACTGTGACAGTTAGTATAGTACTGTCATATCTTATACCAACCAAACCCTAATAACCAGTTGCTGACCTGAGCCTATAGGTTCTTCCCAGACAAACGTGAGCACCATAGATCTCGCAAAATGATGACATAAAACAAAAGTCAGAGAATGCACAAGAAATCACTGAAAGGACAAGGAAAGATCCAAAGCAGGCCTAGATGCCTTCTTGCCTTTAGGCCTTGAATATGTTAGGCTATAAAGGAATCATCTTAGAACAGTGGGCTTAATACTCTCCCTTCAAATGAAGGACAAACAAAGGTTATCAAGGCAATGAAAAGAAACTTTGCTGATGCTTGTCAGAAATTTAAAAAGCAGAGAACAAAATCAAAGTCCTAAGGGGTAGTGTAAGATCTGCTTCTAGCTGCTGAGCTCCGTCAAAATGGAGCACATATTCTGCTCATTGGCATGCCTTGACCTGACCTTGGAGAATCGCTTGAGGATGTACTCCTATAATCACCTATCTTCTCAATGAACAACAATTCCAGTTTGATAGATTTAAGCCCCTACAGATAATTTGATCTGTCTCCTCCAGGAGGCCAAGGGATGAGGCCCTAACTCAGCCCCACTCACCACTGAGCTGCTCATCTACACTATGTGGACCGTGCATTCAGACAAGAAGCCGTAGCATTCACTCCACCTCACACGTTCCTCCTGCCTGACAGGTAAGCAGCGGCACCAACTGGAAACTTCCTCAGGCCTTAGTTCCTTTAACTTTTTGTGCTTTTATAACTGATCCCAGATACACTGAATGCCATTTCATAAAAAATATTAAAAGACAAAAATAAAAAATCTCATAACTTCTCCAAACTAATAAAGCAAAAGTTATCTCAATGAAATCATTTTCTACTTACTCAACTCAGTAATTTATGAGATGTTGTGCAGAAATGATACACATACCAACACACACACACACACACACACACACACACACACACACATTTTCTACGCACATTCTGATGTTGTGGATGCCATACAGTAAAATTAGACTTGGGACAATCTAATACGTTGCTGGTGGGCCTTCAAGCTGCTACCCATTTGCAGAAGGACAGTCTGCACGCTTACACATACAAACATCAGAGACCATGAAATGTGTCCTGCAAATCCACTTCTATGAATTCATCCTCGAGAAATTATTAGCCCAAAAGCTGAACTAAAAAGATGGTGATGTTTTAGAATAGTAAAAGTCAGAAATAATTCAAATTGCTAATGACTGAGAAACATGAATAAATTATAGTACAATTTAAGACAAAAATAATTTATAGCCCCAAAAGAGTACACAAATTTCAAATAGTTGACATGGGAAAATGCTCATGCTTCAAAGTTCCAGAAAAGCAATAGAAACAAAATAGATTTAAATCTAATTGTAAATTTGGAAACTCGAAAAAGAAAGATCTGGTTTTCTGGTGTTTGGGGCCAAGGGATCCCATGTTGTTTGGTTGCTTCTTTGTGACAGAGTCTCAGTAAGTTGTCCTAGGCTGGTTTAAAAGTTGATCAAGTTCCTCCTCCCGCAGCCTCCTGGGTTGTTATGATTAAAGTCATGTACAGCCACATTCACCTAAAATATGTGCAGTTTTTACATAAAGACTATAGGTGGAAATTCAGAAATTCAATTACCAAAACACTAATAAATATTAAAAAGTAAGTTTTCAGGTAATTGACATTTTTGAGGCAGAGCTTTGCTATATAATCCAGGCCAGCCTTGAACTTTCTATGTAGCTGAGACTGGCCTCAAATCCGTGATCCTCCTACCATAGCCTCCTAAATTTTGGGATTACAGGAACGTACCACCACCCTTGGAGATAACTTACATTTTCTTTTTTATCTATTTTTGGCATTTTGAGACTGGGTCTCACTATGCAGCTCAGGCTGGCTTTGAGCTCAACAGACATTTTAAAATTTTATTCACCTCTGAGATGGCCTAGGGATTCAGTGGGAACTTGGAATGTGGAAGTAATTCTGGGGTCCTCTGAAATGTGAACTCACTCTAAAATACTGGTATAACATGTAGTGAGCTCTTCTGGTGTTAGAGGGTCAGTACACCCATGCTGTATGGAGTGTGCAAATGTTTACAAATACTGGCATGACATACAATGAAATATTTTTAAATATACATAAATATTGGTGTTCAAAATGAGACTGACACTATGTTATAGGTTAATAGGCTTTCATAATCTTTCTTTGAACACTGTTACTGTGGAGAGCATGGTTTTAAAGAGACTGTTTTTTATGTATTTAATCACTAGTAATTTTGTATAAATGCATGTGAAGATTCTGTGTCAAAAATAGGTCATAAAATAGGGAGCTGCATATCTATTTCCTTTCTTAGCCTGTTTTTAATTATCTTTTCAAGAGAGGGTCTGGCTACATGCATGGTTCAGGCTAGGGTTGAGCTCACTTTGTAGCTCAGGCTGGTCTGGAACTCACAGCGATCCTCTTGCCTCAGCCTCCCAGGCACTAGAAATATTTTCTTCTTTACATTTTTTACCTATGCCACCTGGTCAATGGTGAAGTTGATTTATTTTATTAATTTATTGAACTGTTTTCCCATCTCCCTAGCCCTTGATACACTGAGATCCTCTTATCTGTTTACGTACAGACTTTGGGAAACTACGTTATTTTTTGTATCTGGGTGTTCCCCAAAGCCTCATACAGTCATGGGGTGAGCTTTTCAGAGGTGGCCAAACCTAGTTTGTGATTGGTTCATTGTCTAGTGCTGGGACTGGGGGTATGAATGCTGCACCCACCCTAAGATGTGTAGCCCGTGTATAACACAAGGGAAGGAGAGAGGCTTGCTCCTCCCGTCTACTCTCGCTGCCTTGTGCCTGCAGGAACAGCTGCTCCTGTGCTGTGCGCCCCTGGCTTGAAGCCAGCCTCCACAAACTCTGGACTGCAGAAACCTTTTCCCCTTTCATTTGGAGTGACAGATATTTTTGTCCCAACAATGAGAAAAGTAACTACGACACTGTCTATGAACTTTGCCCGGGAGAGTGCCTTCTGTTTTTGCTGGCTGTCCTATCATCAACCATTTCTGTTTTCCTGGTTTACAAATAAATAAATGGTGATCCTATTCTCATTGAATGAATGAGACCTATGACAAGTCTTCTTAATTCTAAAATGTGCTAAAATTCTATTCTAATTATAAAAGGATGGAAAATAAAGGCCTTATGTCCATTTGTCTATAATTTGTCCTTCAAAGCAGATTAAAAATAGCTTTTTGTCTGTCTTACATTGTCCTTCGCTCTAGTGGTAGAGACCAGCTATGACCGCACATGCTTGTATTCAATATGGATACATAGTTATGGACTATTGATGCAATACCTGCTTTTTTTTTACACTGGAATACTCAAGGTTATCAAAACAGAAGAAATGAGCTCTATTGGGTGGACGATGACTTCATTTTAGCATTATGAGTTTGTCATAAATAATTGGATAAATTATAGGAATTCTCCAACTACAAATAAATTAGAAATGTAATTATTTTTCCTGGGTGCTTCTAGAAGATGTTATTTTAATTACTCTACATTGGTCTGAAAATATGTTTTGTTCTTGTTTTCTAGCCAAAGTTTAAAAAAGCTAATGAATTATGGATTAGTATGTTACTCTAATGCTAAAATCAGTAGCTTTGAAAATTTTTCTTCAAAAGGAAGTTGATGTTTATTTTTTGTTTATTTATTTGCCCTTGTATATTCTTCCAAAGAAATAGTACATTTGCATTTACAAGAAAATAATTCATCTGATTAGATCTTCAGAAAGAGTTCTTGCTAAACCAATCAATGGGAGTTCATTGTTCATTTTTAAAATTCCTGTAGTAAGTTTTAAGACCAAAATCATTCTATCTATGCAATATGATAGTAGTTTTCAAAGATTTTTAAGCAAATAACTTTTTACTATTAGTCACACAAAGTTTTTTTTTTTTTTTGCAAAAACTTCACATATCATAATAAGTAAATGTGAGATGCTTACGCTTACATACTGTAATGACTTAAATATAAAATGCCTCCCCAAAGTGTCATGGGTCCCAAGGTGGGGGCTTCCAGAATGTGATTGATTCACAAGAGTGGTATATTTTTTTAAAAAAAAGAGTGGTATATTCATCAGTGATTATCTATGGTGTTCACTGTTGGAGTGCTATTAGGAGGAGTGCTTGATAGAAGAGGTATAGCTGGTCTCTCTCCCTCTCCCTCTCCCTCTCCTTCTCCCTCTCCCTTCTCTCTCCCTCTTCCTCTCCTCCCTCTCCTACTCCTTGCTCCTCTCCCTCTCCCTCTTCCCTCCCTCCTCCCTTCAGCCTTCCTGCCCTCTCTTTCCCCCTACCCTCCACCCCGCACCCTCCAGATTCCTGGCTGTCATGAATTGAACACAGCAACCTTTCTTCACAACGTCATTTCTGCCTTAGAGAAACCAACTATCGATAGAGCCATCCAAAATATGGGTCAAGGGTCTGGGAGACAGATCGGTGGACTAAGCCCCTGCTTAGACAAGTGCAGGGACAGGTGTTTGATCCTTGGCACCACATGCTGTGCCAGCCCTGCCCCTCGTGGCCCATGCCTGTAATCCCAGCTCTGGAGAGGCTGCAAACAGGAGTATCACTATAAGTCCATGATGCATAGTGAGACCCTGTACCAAATATATAAAGAAAAAAACATATATTTAGGTCAAAACATCTCTCTCTCTCTCTCTCTCTCTCTCTCTCTCTCTCTCTCTCT
>NW_004524631.1:8322919-8327686 GCF_000260255.1 Octodon degus
TCTCTCTCTCTCTCTCTCTCTGTCTCTCTCTGTCTCTCTCTGTCTCTCTGTCTCTCTGTCTCTCTGTCTGTCTGTCTCTCTCTCTCTCTCTCTCTCTCTCTCTCTGTGTGTGTGTCTCTATCTATCTATCTATCTATCTATCTATCTATCTATCTTAGGGAAGGGTCTACAGGGTGTTCAAGGTCTTAATATTAGATCGAACTCATAGTGACCCATGTGTTTATAGCCTCCCAAGAGCCGGTGTTACAGGCGCACCACCATGCCCAGTCTCAATTGACATCTTAGTGTGCGCCAGGAGTAGAGTTGGCACAGCAGGCCCGGGACTCCCGACCCCTGAGCCTGCTTGCAGGTGCTTTAATCCACTGAGCTATTTGGCCAGCCCTTAAAACATCCCTTCTTTTAGGTTGTAGATGTTGTGTATTTTGCCACAGCAATGCAAAAGTGACCAATACATTCTGCCAATCATTTTGTTCCTTGCTGCCAGGCAAGTGCCCCCAAAGGACTCCTAATGAACTCAGAGCTTCAAGAAACAAGATATAGAAACACTGGTTATCCTGATAGGAGGTGGACTTCATTACCTTCCCAGCTGATTTGTAAACACTATTCATACTAAAACACCCAGCCTGGAACAATCCTACTTTTGTCCCTTCTCAAACTAGAATCTCTTACTGAGGTCTTCTCAGATTCCGATTGAAAGAAATGACTTGACAGAACATTATTGAAGGATACAGACTGAGTATTGTAGGTACTCTATATTTTGGGTCAAATACAACCACATGTAGTTCACACACACAGACCATTTTAGCTTCCTGCCAAAAATGCCTTTGCTGAGCCGACAGTGATAACCTTCAGAGTTTTTCCCCAAGGTTGCTTTAAAAGACAGCATTTGCTTCACAAATTGTGTTGCAGGAATTGCCTGTTAAATCAGTGCTCATCATTTTTGCTCCCATGTGATTTATCTCCTTTAAAAATCAGCATTAGGGAAAGTTAACTCCTGAGAAACCAATTTACTGTCATCTTTTAGACAATAGTAATGCAACTGATCCTATCTTCTTCCTCAACTTTCCTTTCAAAAATCCCAGCCACAAATCTGAAGTTTGGTGGTAACACACGTTAGATCTTAGGGTGATATTCTTGGGTTTTTCTGCTTCATAGTGTCAGTTTTCTGTGCTATTTAAGGAATTTTGGTTCTAGTAGTCTTATTAAAAATGCCTTCAAGTTCTTGATAGAAAAATAATTGTTCATAATTCATTTACTAGCATTCTAATTGCATTAGCCTTAATCTATAAATCCAGCTAACAATATTAGCATGAAGACAATACTATACCATCCTATCCACAATGATAATTAAGTTTTCTCAATGGCTCTTCAAATGTCATGGATTTCTGGGCTAACTTCAAAAATATTACCAACACCCCCACCACAGAGATCGCCAAAAATTGTTCCATTGCTGCATATCTAGATTTTGTCAGTAAGCTGGAAGTAGTCAGTATAGGATTGGAAAGTTTACATCGGGACTTTCTTGGTATCTCTTGATATCTTGTGATTCAATTCTCTTTTACTTGCTGTTCTACCTTTTCCAAGCTGAAGATCATTTTTCTCTTTTAGTAATCAGAACCTAAGCTATCATTCAGCGCTATGTGAGGTCCACTGTTGGGAATATCTGCACATAACACCTCACCAAAGAGTCACAATCAGTGTTACCCTATTTGGGAATGTGACTACCAGAGCTCAGGGAAGTTAAATACTGTAGACAGGGTCCAAGCGTAGGAAGTGGAGAAGTCACATCACAGGGCTTCTCTGGAATAGGATATTCATATGAAAAAGCAATTCCCACCAGCCTAACTACTGCATTTTGAAAGCAAGATAGCAGCAAAAATCTTGAAAGTAATTTTAATGGCCTATGAACTAGGCCAGCATTTCATTCGCTGAGCTGTCTTAAGAACAAGGCTGCTTGAAGACAAGAATAGAGAAGACATTCTGAAAGTTCGTTCTTGCTCTGTCACTGAATTTTTATACTTTCAGATAAAAAAAAAAAGTTTTATGCAAATACAGGGCAATTCTGAAGCCTCTGTTTCTTTAATTCCAGTTCTGTAAAATTTCTGAAAATAAGTAACTATGGTCACGATAGCACATTATAAAATCATGTTACTATTCAGATACTAGTTTTGTACAAAGAGCTACAGCAACAATAAAAAGCAATAAAATGGAGGAGGGACATTCTCAAGAGATAAAATTCTTTTGAACATATTTTCCACAACCTGAGAATATATATCAGCACCCAAAGGAATATTGGAAACTTTACACTACATTTAAGCACAAGCACATTTTCTACTTCTTAATTTAAAAAAGGAAAGGACAGCATTAAAATGCGCATACGAATAAACAGGCCATTTATTTACTCCTACTAATTAACATCTCTTGAGATCTCCAGAGTCTCTTAACATCTCCAGGGCCCCTCTCAAAGGATGTTCTCCTGCCAGGAGAACCAGCGATTGAAAAACTTGCTGAGTCCAGAGGGAAAAATGTCAGAGAAGAAAAGACACCCTAAAAACAAACATGTTAATTAAAAACATGAGATAAACACTAGCACTTTGCACCTCTACTCCCTACCCTTGGGAGGCCAAGGAAAAAGTCTCTCTGCTTAAAAACCTTTAAAAGGCCAAATTAGTGCACACCCTCAAAAAACAGCATTTGCTCATGGCAAGAAAGACAATTCATAAAAGGAGAGCGAAGGAGCGAGAGTAGAATTTTCCAATTGCTTAGACTTAAAATATATGAAACTCAGTAAGTGTCACTCCCAAAAGAGGATATAGAAATCGCCTTGGCTATTTCCAGTAATCTCAAGCCAGAAAAAAACCGAAGAGAGGTAAGAAGTTTCCTGGGGGGGGTGGGGCAGACTAGTAGAGGAGTCCATGAAGGAGGAGGAAAACTCTCGAGGCAGCACCTTGACTATGAACCACAGCGAAGTCTTCATTGAAGGCGGATTCTTTCCCACTGAAAACTGAAAGGATAGGGATTGATTCTGCCTGGGAAGTACAAAGGCCCAGGTTTAATCCCCAGTACTGCATGCTGTACCAGCCCTGAAACAGGGTGTGGTGGCGCACACCTGTAATCCCAGCATTGGGGCAGCTGAGACAGGAGGGTCACTACAAGTCAAAGCTGTGTAGCCAGACCCTGTACCAAACAAATAAATTAATTAAAAAAGAAAAGAAAGTTCAAAGTATAGAGAAAGAATAGGAAAGGGAAGGATCAGTGAAGAAGGACATGAAAAAGCAGAATTAAAAGAAAATTTTAAAGTGAGAAAATTAAATCAAAGAAAACAAAGTTATGTTGTCATTCAGAAACTTCCTTCAAATAATATTTCTAAATGCCGAAGGAAGTTTAAACATTCAGTAGAATAGTAACGCACAGTGTTGGGGGGTGGGGACGGCAGTGAATGCCACTCCAGCCTCTGTCAAGGATGAGATGCGCTGGAATATGCTGAGCCTTGGTTCTGTTTCTGTTTTCCATCAGTAAAATGTGATAACCAGACCAATCAAATGATCTCTAATTCTCCCATAAATCTCTTCACATATACATATTTATGACAAAAAATAACAGTAAGTTAGCTATAATTTTATCTACTTAAACCAATTTTGAGCTATCATCATAACAAACCAATTTTCATATTGTTAAGCCTTTGTAAGCAAGATTTTCAGTATCTTCAACAATCCCATCAAATGGATGTGTCAGGTCTCATGCCTCCACGCAACTGGCTTTTACTCTTTCTTGGATAATTCCTTTATGCCCTACCGTCCCTAAAGAGAAGCGCTGACTTAACACAGGGCATGGGGTCTTCCCTTCTTTTTGAACCAAAAGAAAAGAGAGTAGAAATGTAGTTCTGTCCTTGGTACTTGACAGGGTACCTGTGCTGTATTACTATTTCCTGCAATCTGTAACAAGTGTTTCAGTTGATGCCATTTTCTGATCTTTACAGAAGTTCTTATGCTCTCCTAAAATTATCTTGATCAAATTCCTGATTCCAGATCAATACTTACTTCATGAACCTTCCTAGCACGCTCACCCTGCTTCAGAGATAAACACACTTGCACAGACACCGCAAGGATGGAATTTCTCTAGAGAACTATTTTCAGCCCCTCTCTGCAATCACTACACTGTCCAATCAATATGAAATGAAAAACGGCGGCCCAGTGTATTGAACCAAAATTCAGCTATGAGATGTTTGCTCATGGCAGCTTGTATATTATTTAATTGAGATCTTTATGACAACTTTTTCCATTGTGGTCTGTGATAAATGCAATCAATCAACATACACAGATCAATCATCTAACTACTTTGAACTGTCTGGAAACTTGGATGAAGTGGAAAGACAAGACCCATAATCAATGGAATTGGTAGCATTGGAGGGAAACCAGGCTTAGATGTTTTACATATGCAGTGTAAAACATGGCTTCCTATCAGAGCTCTACTGTCCCTGCAGGCTTACTGTATTAGGTCAAACATTCACTCACTACATTTTAAAAAGTTGTCACTCTTCATATTAATATCTGCTACTTTGTATTACTATCATTCATTTGCTAAGACTATATTTACCTTTTCCCATATATAAAGCTCATACTTCATCACTTCTTGTGCAAATAGCACGGGAGTACATTGCTCCTGGTTTAACCACAAGCTTTTGAAAGGTCATCATATGCAAGACAGAACTCAAGCAATGAACATAAAACTGCTTTCTAAAATTATAACATTGAGGGGCTGGTGAGA
>NW_004524631.1:8330709-8332550 GCF_000260255.1 Octodon degus
AAACAACAATGAGATTTCATCTCACTCCAATAAGAATAGCTATTATCAAGAAATCAACCAATAACAAAGGCAGATGGGATTGTGGAGGAAAAGGAGCCCTTCTCCACAGTTGGTAGCAATGTAGACTGGTGCAACCACTGTGGAAATCACTGTGGAGATTGCACAGAAATCTAGGGTTGGAGATTCCATTTGACCCAACTATTCTTGTTCTGTGTAACTTCTGAGAAGAATTAAAAAAAACAAAACAAAAACAAAAAAAAAAAAAACATACCACATTGGCTTATGTGCACCCATATTTAAAGTAGCGGAATTTGTAATAGCCAGATCTTGGAAATAACCCAAATGGCCATTAACCAAGGAATGGATAAAAAGATATAGCCTTTTTACATAATGAAGTACTACTCAGCCACAAAGAAGGATAAACAGGGAAATGGATGCAATTCAAGTCTATACTTGTAAGTGAAATAAACCAAATGCACATGTGTAAGCATTGTATTGCATCGCTGTAGAGAGAAGATGAAAGAGTGAATAAGATCCAAAATGTACATTAGATAATGTAAAATGGGAAGAAATGTCAAAAGGAAAGAGAAATTGAGATAGTGGATTGGAGAAAAGAAGGAAGGGAAAAGAAAAAAAAAAACAAAACATGTACACGTACATAAGATAGTTAAGGGCCAGGGATATAGCTCAGCAGCGTAAACATCTGCCGGGCAAGCATGTGGTCCCAAGATGCTCCCCCGTCTGAAAAAAAGTCAAGAAAATTATGCTCTTAGTTCACTGCAAATAAAGGCCTACGCTAATATTGTAGTGTTTGGACATTTAAATGCCTCAATCTAATATTCTGAGTAACTAATTTAAAAGTAATGCAAAATGTAATGACCATTGTTATCCTCCTGTTATCTTGATTTGAATTTTGGTATATTTTTATCTTTAAAAAGTATTGAAACTGGTATTAGGGATACAGCAAACTGATACTGATCAGACCACTGTTCTTGGGGCCGCGGGCCTGGCTCAGTGGTACGACACCTGCCTGGCACGTGTGAGGGCCTGAGTTTGATTCCTAATATTAAAAAAAAAAAAAAAAAAAAAAAAAGCAGACCTCTGTTCTCTTCCAAAGACCAGCACAAATCTGGAATTAGACACCAAAAAAGTCATGAAGAACGGGACCAATGAAGTTTATCTTTCCTGCACAGAAGATAAAACTGGACTGAAGAAAATCTAAGTTGAATAAACGGTGATTTTTTTTTTGTCACCATCTGTTTAAATAACGACCTTCCAAGTAGTACAGTGGCACAGAGTATGCTGCTCAGATGAAAGAAATAATACGGACTGTGTCTTCTATGATGGCCGGCAAGGCACATAGATTCTATACTTTTGCACTGATTCTTTTTCTTTTGTATAGAAGTAATGGGCTCATAAGGTGGTGAAAGCTTGTTTTCTTATATTATCATTAATAGATCACTTAATCTCTGTATCCTAATCATGAAGGTGGAAATCTTGTTAAATTAAAAAATTCAGTGGTTTGTTTGTTTTTTGTTTTGGGGGGGTTTTTTGCTTTGATTTTACTTTTGACAGGGTAATGGCAGAATATATTATAAAATGCCAGGATATTAGGCAATGATACCCATTAATATTATGATAAATCTCTATCCTTTTACTTCAGACTGCATGGAGCTGAATCTCCTTTGCTATAAAGTAACCAACAGGGTCTGGAAGATAGCTCAGCGGTCTAAGTGCCTGTCTGACAAGCGCAAGGACCTGAGTTCAGTCCCTAGTACTGCATGCCGAGCCGGCCACTGAGACCGGGCAAGGTGATGCATGCCTATAATACTAGTGCTGGG
>NW_004524631.1:8332650-8343403 GCF_000260255.1 Octodon degus
ATGATTCTAAGACCCTCAAGTTACTCTGGGAGACTGAACGTTATAAACCCATTTAACAGATTGAAGAAGATTAAAACATAGACTGCATTATAGGATCTTATTAAATCATAAACCAAAGCACTTTGTAAAAGGGAAACATGTAAAATAAATAACACACAACATGTTATTGAAGATACCATATAAATAAAGAAGGTAAGGCAGAGATCTCCATTATCATAATCATGCAAAGTCTAATATTCTGGAAAGAGCATGTGTAGTAGATTTTGATTTAAAATTAGAAGATCTGAGTTCTATATGCAGACTCCACAATTTTTCTGCACAATTTATTCAAGTTCAAAGTTAATCTGACATTTTTAAAGGTTCTTCATTTAAAAAATGAGATTATACATCCCTGTCTTAATGAGTTTTATAATAAATAATGTTTGTGAAATCATTTGGTAGATTATCAGTCAAGTTTGGGACTTAATTATGGGTCAGGTTTCTTTGACTTCTCCGAATTCTGTCTGCATTTCCACTTTAACAATCAGTTTTTTCTGTCTTTTATTGCCCCATTCCAAATAGATGGTTCACAATAACAACATAATTGTGCCCTGCTCTCCAACTCTTGCGATAGAGCAAGAGATTAAGAGATACTGCAGTCTCACCTAGTCAGTACATGTTTACAGTGGATTTCTAGGTTAAATTGTATATTTTTTTTCCTATGGCTCTGTTTCCTCAACTAACATTTTCAGAGGCACCGAGAACAGATGGAGATAAACAAGACCAAAACTCTCCTCCAGGGCCTTCTGCCATCAGATGAAGGATTTATGTAAATAATCATACATTTATCAAAAATTCTGATAATTAGTACTATGCAAGTGAGAACCAGGGGTACAGAGCAAAAGGAAAGCCTTGGAACTTTGTCAAGGGGTCACAGAGCTGCACACAGAGGATACCCAAAGATGAGTCGCCCATGCTGTCATTTAGGACAGCCTTGACACACTTAGAATATTTAATGCTGAGACTATTCATGTGAGTGTATAATCTCTTTGCCCCTGAAGGTGAAATGGCAATGAATTTAAATTTCACTGAAGCACACATTAGCACAACCTTCTAGGCTTACCAGAGAAGAAGGAAGTGTTTCTACACCCTGACACATCCTTCCCACTACGGAGGCAACGTGGCACCTGCTATAACTCAAGTTTTAGGACTATATAAGCCCATCTTCTTTTTCTAACCTGCAGGTCCTGTGATCTTGGAAAGTTCATGTTACCCTCCCTAAAGTTTCATGCTTTGCTCATAAAAGTGAAAGCATGATGGTCAGTGACAAAAATGTTTCTAACTTGTGTCCCTCTCTGCCAAACCATTTGAGCTTGTGTGTCCCCCAGCACTTATTTCCAGGCCTTCCAGGTGCCTGACGCCTAGATATGGGCTCCGTGCTGACAGGGCCTGCTTTCTGATCACCTTTGTACTCTTGCGCCTGGACGCTGTGATGATGCCTAATATTTGGTGATTAATATGTCATTAGCTCTTGAATAGGCTCAGAACAGCTACTTTGAAAAGAGATACTACTGTAGAGACTATGCAAAATAACACAACAACTTTGAATTCATTTATTTATTCAACAAGTGCTTATTAGCAACTGCTACATACTTGAGTTTTTCCTGTCTCTAGGAATACAGCAGGGAACACCTGGACAATAGATTCTATCCTCACAGAACTTATATGCTAATGTGGCACATGGACATCAAAGAAACAAGATAAATGAAATATATAGGGCATGAGATTATTTTCAGTGCTTTGGGGAAAACAAAATATGGAAGATGGAAAGGGAGGATCAAGATTCTGGGGAATTAGAAGCTTTTCTGAAAACATGACATTTGAATAAAGTTTCACAGGTCTAGCAGAAAAAGCACTCTAAGGCAGAAGCAGCAAGCTCCAGGGAAAGAGGCAGGAGGATTCCTTGCAAGGAACTGAGTGTGTCTCAAGTGAGCTAAACCAAGAAGAGACTGGTTGGATTCGAGTTCCCAAAGATCAGGCACCAGAGGAGGGTGCTCAACTGCACAAGAGAAACCCTGGCTTTAGTCTCAGAGATGTGAAAGTCAAAGAAAGACAGTGAAAAGACAACTAACACTTGTACTTAACAAAAGCACTCCCGATATAGGATAAAGCAGGGCAGCTATACATAAAAAAGAGGTGAGTTCAGAAGTTGTGTCAATAATTTGGGTACAAAGTGAAAATGACTTGGGCCAAGGTGACTGCAGAGAAGGTATCAGGCAGTGGTCAAAGTACAGATAAATTAAGGTAGTATTCATGGGACAGATGTAAACAGACAAGAATAAAGGACGGATGCCTGTGCATTTTGAAAAATAAGTATCTAATTGCATGAAACATGGGTTATTTGGATTCTGTAAATTAAAATGCAAGTGGAAACTTCTGAAGAATAAAGAAGACTACTGGCTAAAATGTAAATGAGCAAAATTTACCAACTGCTATTTGGAAGAAAGTCATTTGACCACAGTTTTAAAAACAGCAGAAGAAGGATAAAACAGGTGCCACATTCAGGAGTGTCTGGTGCTGGCGGCCCACCACACACACACACACACACACACACACACACTCACACACACACACAGAAACACACATACTCACATACACACAGAAACACACACACACTCACACACATACACACACTCAGGAAGAGAGAATGAGCCTGGTATTCATCCTCAGAGGAAGAGGAGTGTGAGTGTGCTAGGGAAGAAAGTGTAAGTGACCAGAGTTTGAAGGGAAAATCTAGAAGAGAGCAACATCCCAAGATGGCCGAAGACACAAAAGCTCAGATTGCCCTGTAGTTACTCTGCATGGTGGTGTCCCTCAATAACCAGGGCAGGAGGAAGCAATGGCCTCCTCATGCTGCCATGACCTGTAGAGCGCGGCCTTGCCAGCAAGGAAGACGCGACCACTGGTTGTGTCTGCGCAGCTTTTATTGCCCTGTTACATCAGCCTTCTTCCCCCTCAAGGCCCCTGCTCTTAGCTTATAAGTCTCAGGGCTTCCAAGCATGGGGCGCCACGTGTGTACCGTCGATTGGTCCAGGTACGCGGAAGCAATGCATTAGCCCAAGCCTTGGCCTTTTATGGAGTTGTTGATTACCAGGAGCGCTCACCCCCTGAGGGGGTGGAAGGCGAAAACCGGCGCCATCCTAGGGCGCAGCTACACGCAGCTCCCTACAATGACCATGACTCTGAGCTGTGCAAATGAAAAGATTCTTGCAGTTTTAGTGGACGCTCAGGGCCGCGTACCTACTGGAAGTCTATACACAAGCCTACAACATTCCTGAGTAGGAAACCACGTGTTCAAAGGACAATACACTCATTAAAAGTTCCCACAAAGTGTAAGATACACAGTCAGTCTGCATGTATGTGCACATATGTGCTAATTTATCCTGTGACTGTGAGAAAATCTTTTTTTTTTCAAGAAAATCTTTTTTTTTTAGAAAATCTTTTTTTTCATTACAAAGGAAACTGGAAAAAGTTGTCACATCAGAGTAACCTGCTACCTTCTTGAGCATTTTAATTCCTGTATTCTCATAAGAATGGAACAGGGCAGAAGCACGATCAATACGAATAAAGGTAGGAATGCAGCGGCATATCACACACTGCACAAGTCACCTAACAAAGGTTAACTTCACTTTAATGACAATAGATGAAGGGGGTTACATGTCCTCTTCACACAAATACACACAGGTTGTTGCAGTCCCTAGAGACCTGAAATATACTAATTTTCAAAATTTGATAATTTGGTTTCTATGGCAACAATAAAGCGACCTCTGGAAGGGAGACATAGCAAGGATATTCTGACTAGATACATAAACGTTGGCTACCGAGGGAAAGGACACCAAAGCAAATCATCCCGTACTCTAAGATGATGGTTTTCTAAGGGTCCCAAGCTTCTCCTCTGATGAAATTAATGCAAACTAAGTACTCATCCTGGCTAAAGAAACCTCGGATTCCAAGGCAAGTGCAGGCCCAGTGGGGGTGGGGCTGCTTCCTGCAGCCTCCTTACAGTGCCAGTGATTTCCTGTAGACTCTAGGCCGCCAACTCTTAGGTCAAGAGTGAATTTGTACCAGACCAGGCTGCGTTCTTTTGGGCAATCCTATCTCTTAACAACTACCATGCACTGCATTTTCACAGAACCTTTCCTATCTTTAGAATTCAAGCACACATCAATAGAGGCAAATTTCCACACACTCCCACTTCCAATAACTGCTAGGAAAACCATGTACTATTCCAATTTTGTCTGGTTTTGCTGAGGAACAGCTCTAATAAGGAATATGCTGTCTCTTTCTTCACTACCCTCAAAAGAATACCGGAAACTTCCAAAAATGTGAATATTCCTAAACTAGCAGTTAAAATGAAATAAACTGAATGGGGTATAAAATCGCAGGAAAAGCAGCCTCTGTAATTTACCAAGTAAGCTTTGACCTGTCACAAATGGACAATTTTGAGCACTTTATTTAGACAAAGAATTTACCCAACTAGCCAGACTAAAAACTGTATTTATCAAAGGAAATAAAAATTAAATCCAAACTAGAATTAAATGGGTTTTTTTCAAAGCACTTTCTTCAAAAAGTCCTTATATGAATCCATGGAATTCTCTTTAGTGCAGTATATTTTGTCTCTTTCTTTGTTGGCTTTCCAGAGCTGGGCTCTTCTGTGCTATCTAATTTTTTTTCCTTGAGAATTGTTTAGTTCCATCACTGAGGTCCTCAACAAGTCTCCTGGCCTCCAGTTTCTCCCTTGCCCTCCCTGCACCCAGTGCACCCCCAGAGGGACCTGCTTTCATCTCTGCACTCTAACCACCACAGCCTACGAGGGATTCCTTCCAGCCGCTGCAGCCCAGTGAGGACCCCAAGGCAGCCACTGCTGCCCAGAATCACTTACAGCAATCTCCATACTGCAGCCCAACATTTGTCAAGTCCAGAAAAATATCAGACTCCCATAAGCCCGAGGACTCTACATACATGTTTTTTTCATGTTAGAACATTTTTATCCTCTGCTCTTTGTGCCAGGCATATTGCAGTCTACCTACCTACATTCCCTTTGCAGTCACTTTCACTCTAGTACCATGCTCTGACCTTTCTGGACAGGGCTGGGGCTCGATTCTCCCCACAGGCGCAGTTTCCTTATTGCCACTTGCTTTCACCGGAATGCAAGTGCTTTATGGCAGATGTTCTACTTGTCCCAACCCCATTATAATTCCAGCTGACAACATATTGTCTGGTATACAGCATCTGCTCAAAGCATATTTTTGAGTGAATAAGACTGAAAAATATTTAGTTATTTAACCCTACATCTTTCCTAGAACATGCTTTCTAATGCACTGATGTCCCTTTGAAAGTAAAAGTGTTTTTATGAAAAGTGTAGCCAGAAGCCACATAGGGAGTAGTCTGGTCATCACAGCTATAGAGTAACCAGCCTAAACAGGGTTTTTCTAGAGTTCTTGAAATATGGCCTGACCTAAGGTAGAAGCTTCAGGCTAACACTAGGCTTTGCCACTCTCCCAGGAATCCAAAATTAAAAACAGAAAAAGACTATGGTAGCTTATGAGAGCATCTCAGCCCCAGCAATCAGAGGCCCTCCTCCTAGCTCTGCTTAAGGTGACCAGAGCACAGAGAAGAGCTGCTACTACCACTCCATACAAAGCCTGATAAATGAGTGAGAGATTCTTCTAATTCAGTGCCTGGTTCTCTGCTGTATCCTGTGCCTCTTTCTCATTTACTTAAAGTGTCTCAAATTCACTTATCCTCTACTACAGCAAGCATTCAATCTTGTGTCTCCCTGTGTCAGTTAAATCTGATTGTCAACTTGACTAACTTTAGGGACTCCTGAAGAGATGTCCAGCTTGGGAAGTACTAGCTTCATGGATAGGTGAGCCTGTGGATGCATGCACAGATGAGTGGGCTATTAGAAAGCAGGACCTAACTGGAGCAAGTAGGTGACAGGGACATGGCCCTGGAGACTATATCTGGTCCCTGACCTTGTGCTCTCCCTCTTCCTCTGCTTCTGGCAGAAGCTGAGCAGCTTTCCACCACCATAAGCTTTCCACCTGGGATTCATCTGACCATGGATGGAAGCCTATGAAACCGTATGCCAAAATAAACCCTTCTCCTATAAACTGTGGGTGTCTGGTGTCTTGTCTCAGCAATAGGAAAGTTGACTAATATAATCCCTCTGACCACAATCCTAATTCTTAGTTTTAGTTAAGATTGAAAAAGTGACCACATTTGCTTACTCCATTTTTGTCTTCCATTCAGTTCTTAGACTACTGCTGTAGGATCACACCCTGTTCCATCGAGAGCATGAGAAAACTCTCATAACAAAGAAGAAATTATTCTGTCATGCCGGCCCCACCCTGGGGTAGGCTGAGACCACAATTGAGACTGGGCATGGTTGCACACCTGTAATCCCAAATTGTTGCTGGGGCCGGGGAGATAGCTCAGTGGAATAAGTGCTTGCCTGGCAAGCACAAGGGCCTGAGTTCAATCCCCGGTTCTGAAAAAAAAAAAAATTGTTGCTGAAGTATGGATGAATGATAAAGGAATTTTGCATGTAATAATAAATGGTCCAGTATAACAATATAAAGCTTCCTTTATAATAAATTTTGGTGGCACCAGAGGCTCAAGAGGGGTCTATCAGAATTGTCTTCAAGCAGTGATGGTTAGTAATGAAGTTCAGGTTGAAAAATAGTTTGAGACAAATAGAATTTTTGTAGTATTTTTCCCCATAAAAACATGATAGAAATTCATTACAGAAAAGTTAGCAAAAACTGAGAACTATAGAAGAGAGAATAAAAATCATTCATAATTCACCACTGAAAGATAAAAAATTTTAAAATATTTTTATGCATTTCCCTCCTTTGGTGATTATTGTCTTCATATTTATATATTTATACATAAAATCATGCTGTTATAGGCATTTGTATCCTGCCTCTTTCTTGACTTATTATAGTATGCGCATTTTATAGGATATTAAAATCCTTTGTAAACATCGTTTTTAATAGCTGCGTAAATGCTCTATTGTAAGGATATACCATAATTTACTGAACTGTTTCCTTGTTCTTGAATATTTAAGCTGTTTTCATTTTTTGTGGGTGTCTTTTTCTAACAGAGAAATTTTAAAGATAGTTTTCGAGAGAAAAGTTTATTTCACAGGCAAATGAAGTCCTCAGCGAAACAGACAGGGATGACATGTCAGTGCGATGGATTCACTGCTAGCCTTGGGTTCAAGGAAACTAGGCATTTATCCTTCTTTAAAGCAATAATTCATTTTAATTCAGATGTTCCATTTCTAGGTGCTTCTTTACAAGTGTGTCTTCCATTTCACACAACAGCAAAGACTCAGCCACAAAGCTCAGGTGGCATTTAATTTGCCTTAGGTCAAAAGCCTTCCTATCTCTTGTTACCATGCCGAACAGAGGCAGCAAGCCTCATGTCTTCCCTATGTGGGAAGACATGAAAATGTTTATGTCTTCCAGTGTGGCCACTCTCTCAGATGTAAAAGTGCCTTTCCTGGGCTTCTGGGGTACTCCAGAATCAACTTTCTTCCTAGGTCCTTAGCTCTCCTAAAGTGTCCATCTCCATACGGATCAATACTTCCTATAAGAGTCGATTCCACCTCATTATACAAGCACCCTGAATTCCTTTAGAACAGATCTCTCCAAGCTAGAAAATCATGCTAGAAACATACATGTCCCACCTGAGTCACCAGAGGAAGAGCTTAAACTCTGAGATAACTGAATAGACTTCAGGAGTCTATTCATAATTCAATATGTGGTCATGAAGATACCATTTACAAATGTAAATATAGCATATTTGATATGAAATGCAAGGGCTAGAGCAAAGCGAATTAGGTATTTCAACTGACTTCCTTGAACTACATAGTTTACCGAAGGTTAACGCAGATGTGTCATTAATAAAAATTTCAGTTAATAACACACTATATATTTTAGAGTCAAAATGAGGACAATACAAAACAAATGAAATAAAGTTAATGAAAAGGTAAAGTAGCAATGTTTGCCAGGCAGAAGTGCAATGACTTCAGAGTCCATGTCTATTAATATTGAAACAGGAGTGAGCCCAAGATAGCAAAGTGGGGAGCAACTGAGAAAGAGCCTCTAAAAACACTGGAATATAGCAACATGAGGAAGAAAAGGAGGGAAGTGGTCCCCTGGACCCAGGAAGGATCTGAGGCATGAATTGAAGCCCACTGAGAGAGAGAAGAGAGAAATTTCAGTGAGAGGGAAGGACATAGCTGGTAGCTTCCTCTTGCTGAGCTGGGACTCACGGTACTAGAAAAGTGATTCAAGCCTGCAGGTACACAGTGACTGCTGGAGACCCCAGAGGCCTCAACAGAGAGATGCAGCAGTGGATGGGAAGGACCGCACTAGCTGGCCATGAGTGCTGAGGGCTCAGTCATCCCCCAAAAGACAATGATTGTCCAGGAGCTCTCATCAAGAGGGACAAGCTAAGTTCAGAAGTCAGAGCAGCAGCACGATCCATGTGGCAGCTCCCAGCTGGGCTCAAGCTGGTAAAGATGTGTTGATGGCTGCAAGCCAAATAGTCTGGTCATGGGCAGAAGATGCAGGTCACTGAGATCTTATGCTACCCGCAAAAAGGCTGCTGCTGGATTCCAAGAATGACTACTGAAACTCTATCTCCAGACATTATCTACTCTAATAACAGAGACAAGACTGGAAGTGGATGTTTTTCCTTACTTTTATTATTTTTTTTCACTTTTTTTCTCCCTCTTATTTTTTTCTTTTGTTGTTGCTATTGTTATACTGTTTCTGTTTTTGTTTTCTTTTTCCTTTATTGCTTGAACTTGTTTTTATATGAATATGAACATGGTTTCTGGTCTCTTTCTGGTTGTGGTTCTATTCTGTTCTTTTAATATCTTCCTCTTCTCTTTCCTTCTAGTCTTCTATACCAGGTTCCCAAAATTAGTGTGATCCTCCTTTGTCCTCAGCCTTACTTTTAATCTCTTCCTCTTTTTCCTTTTCTCTATTTTCTCCCCAATCCATTTTAAATTTTAACCCTTGAGGACAAAATTGATGCCTAAAGAACTTCTATACTGTATTTAACTGGTTTGTTTAAGATTGTGCTATATAACCACAAACCTAGTTCATATGGTTAAAGCTGGTAATTTAATCATTAGCTCAGTTTGTCACTTTTAGGGCTGTGTTTTATGCTAATGTCATTGGTAGCATTGTAGCTAGTGAAATGTTTTGAACAATAGTTCTTTCTGGTATCTCAAGATTGAGATTGACTAAGCATCACAGAAAATACTGTGGCATAGTGCCAAAGAGTCAGGAGCTAAGTGAACCATGCAGAAACTTCTTATCTCCAAGAAATTGAAGAGATGGGATCTTGCAATAGACTTACAACCCCAAAACCAGCTATGAAAGGAAAATACTTCTAAGAAACAGACGTGTCTTAAGGGTTGTAAATAAAAGCAATAAAGCAACTCAGCCTAGGCAATTTGTAAGTATCACCCCAGGAATCAAACTAAAAAAAAAAGAAAAGAAGATGAGAAGACACTTAAATAAGCTGGAACCCCAGGCATGAGTTCACCAAAGGCAAACTCAGGGGTCAATGAGGTGGGACAATCCAAAAGCCACACACCTGGCCTCTGAGAAGTGGAAGCAACAAAGCAATTGAATGAGGCTCAAAAAAAATCAAATCAAAAATAATTTTTCAGATAACTACAGAGATAATGTCCACAATGAAAACCATACTTAGTGATTCTAGAGCTGGTACAGATGAGAGAGAGAGAGAGAGAGAGAGAGAGAGAGAGAGAGAGAGAGAGAGAGAGAACATTAAGAAAATTTTTGAAGCCATGGATATTCAATATAGGACAGAAATGAAATCCATAAAGCAGATTCAAGCAGACATCTAGGAAAATTAAAATTCCAATGAAAGTATCTGCAGCAAATTAAGCCAATGTGAGGACAGGAATTGAGATAATAGAAGGCAAGCTTGCAGTTAGAGATCATGATGGTAAGATTTCTTTAAAAGAGAAAGAGACCATGAGAAATCAATCCAGAAGCTGCTAGATGAGGCAAAGAAGAATAATTTAAGATTGATTGGAGACTATTTAAAAGTAGGTGATAGCACAAATTACATATATTTTTTCACAGCTTTCATGGCAGAAAATTTCTCCAGTAGAGAAAAAATAATTTCACACATAAAAAAATGAGACACACTGAATTCCAATTAGCCATGATCACAAAATATCCATAGCCAGGCATATCATAGTCAAGACTCCAGAAATTCAACACAAGAATAGAATCCTAAAAGCTGTTTGGAAAAGAAATGAATTACCTGTAAATGAGGCCCATAAGAATCACAGCTGACTTCTCAGCACAAACCCTCAAGTCAAGGAGAGCACGGAGTATAGTATTTCCAGTTTTAAAGGAAAATAACCTTCAACCCAGATTGATGTACACCACAAAACTATCTTTCAAAACTGATGGAGAAGTAAGATACTTTCATAACAAAGAACAGCTGAGTAAATGTATAACCACAAAACCAACACACCAAAATGTTTTAAAGATGTTCTAGAAGGAGATAACAAGGACTACAACTTACAAATCCATGAACCGCCAACAGAAGGAAGTCACCAAGCAAGGCAAATAAATACAGGGAGGGGAAAACAAGAGGGGGATCAAACAGGAAAATAACTTGACAAGGATAAATCAATGCATATCAGTTGTAA
>NW_004524631.1:8348528-8351359 GCF_000260255.1 Octodon degus
ATTAAATCTAGAATAGTGGTTGTCTCTGGTTAAGAGAAAAGAAAAAAACAGGCATAGAGTTTAAGGGGTGAGAAGTTTTAGTTTTGTAAGATGAAAATGTTCTCAAGATCTGTTACAAAACTTTGAACATTTTAAACACTATCAAATTATACATTTTGTTTTCAGCCTTCCCAGTACTGGGATTACAGGTGTGTGCCCCACCACACCCAGTCCCAGTGGCCAGCTCAGCACACCCGGTGGCAGAGGCCAGCTTGGAATGTGGTGCTGAGGATCAAGACCCAGTCCCTGTGCTTGCCTAAGGAAGGGCTTAATCGCTAAGCTATCTCACCAGCCCTCCAAATAATACTTTAGATGGTTATGATGGTAACTCATATATTTTTAACAAATTTGATTTTTTCAAAAGATATGGTGAAACTACATATATTCTCTAAACCAGTAATGGTGAACCTTTTATAGCCAAGCCCCAAATGACACCCCAAAACCTGCTTACTTTACCACAAAGTGCTAACACTACAGTTAAACCTGAATATAGCCGCTTTCATTTAGAAAAGATTCATACATTGACATTTTGTCTTGCAAGAAAACAGAATAACATGTTCCATAGGTTCATCACCACTGCAAATGAGAACAAGTTCAAAAGCTTCAAGCTTCAAGTTATAGTTTGGCCTGTAAAGCACCACTTTGTTGTAAGTTAATTTAAAAACCTACCCCGACTGGTTTTGCTGCCACCTACCAGAACCTTCTGGCCATGAGCTCAAAGTCACCACTTTTAAAGAGTAAGTCCATCAACCTTAAAGCACTTGAAAATTAAACACATACTATGGACAAACCCACTGGACACAGCTCGGGAACATACATCAGACAACCACACAGAGTGCTTCACTTTATTCTCCAGGCTTTTCAGGACATAGAAAGAATAATTTAAGAAGGGAATAAATGATTACATGCCCCGAGTCATCCTTGTTTTTATATAACCTTCATTTTATTAATATCATCAAGTTTTAACATTAAAAATAGACCCTGAATTCCTATGTAACAACTTATAATGGGGTGATTTGGGATCTTACTAGTTTTTAAGGCACTTCGTTGGTTAAAGTTTTGGGATTAGTTTGACATTAGTCTTTACCTCTTTCCATCCCAGTCTTCCCATTTCACATTATTGTTGGTAAGAAATGTCCTTTAGAGAAGAGAAAGATTGCTTAACTACTCTTTATCAAGGATGGCTTAACATAAACTAGTACCAAACAAAGCTGTATTGCTGTAGGCAGACTTTGCTATATATTTAATTTTTTTATGTATTTAGTACAAGGTCTATTGGGTCTCACTACGCAGTTCAGACTCATAGTGAGCCTCCTGTTTTTCAGCCTCTCAAGTGCTGGGATTACAGGTGTGCGCCACCAGGCCCAGTCTCAATCACTGTCTCAGCGCACCCTGGGGTAGGGGGCCTGCACAGCACGCTGCAGATTGAATCCCCTGGTCTCTGCATCTGCTTAAGAAGGCACTTTAATTCGCTGAGGTATCTGGCTGACCCTTCTATATATTTAATTGATCAATGTTAAATAATTGTATATAGTCATAATGGTGAGATTTTTCAGGCTAATTAGTCTTTGAACCACACATACCTTAGATGCAAAACAATGATGTCATGGGACATGGAAAAGTTTTAACAGATAATAAGAACCTAGAGACCAAAGACTGTGGCAATTTCACCAGTTAATTTGTAGCACAGACAGAATAAGGGCTTCCAGTTCTTATAATTAATTTAAATTTGGGCTAAATATTTTACGGGAGAAGTAGTATGGGAGGTAGGAAGGCATAAAGTGAGGGCAGATCACAACTTACTAGTTGTAATTCAATAGTTATAGAGCTTGTACTCTGCCTTTTATGAAAATGCAACCTAGTATAGAAACAAAAGAACTGTAGGAGACACTGTGATTCAAATGAGGGAGAAAACAGAGTTTTCTGACAAAATTGAAATGTAGCAACACAACAACCTACCTCTGAGCATATTTAGCTAGTACAAAGAAGCCTTCAGTTGTTCAATGAACCAAAAAAATATTTAGAACTTTTATAGCCATCACTAGGTCATTAGAATAGAATATGAACTCTCTGGTCCCTTAAATTTTAATGAACCTGAGCCCTTTATAGGTGGCACTAAGAGCAACTTTAGCAGTGAAACAATTAAAATGTTAATGGGGTTTCTAGGGTAAATAGATTTATGAAAGAAAAAGAATGCTGACGGAGTTGTTTCCTAGCAGGACTTGTTACTGTCAGTTGAATTTGAGAAAAATTTGCTTTACAAGGGATGTAAAGGGCACATCTATATGTTGTGGATGGCTGGTACCTATGGTTTTCCTTGTATCAAAACTCAGTATTGCACATATATGCCTAAACCCCACTACAGATACTACACTGTTATCACATAATGGGCCAGTGTATATTGCTGTGTCTGGGGTTTCTACCTCTTTTCTTTCACATTTAGCAATCCAGTGCATTTAAAGGAAACCCGTGTTCATTTTTGCTCATCCCAACACACAGGGAGTTCAAAAGTTCAAAAGATAAGAAGTGGTTCTCAGCATGAGTAAACTGTGAAATGCATTTGAAAATAAATTTTTGATGTCAAGATACATTCCCAGTTTATTCATGCTGAGACTCATTTTCTTATCTCTGAGACTTTTAAAGCAGAAACAGCTTAAATTTGTTTAAGCTCCAAAATAAATGAAGATACAATTTGACTATTTTTATTACAATATACTTTTCTCTTACTGAGATATGATTGACAAATTGTTATATAAATTTAAGGTGCATGAGACAGTGATTTCATATATATA
>NW_004524631.1:8354799-8356364 GCF_000260255.1 Octodon degus
ACTACATCCTTGTAAAGGGAACAATCCAAGAGAAAAAGATAAAGATCATAAATATATTTTCAAGAAAAACAAGTTCACCCAGTTATATAAAACAACTATTAAGAAGCATGAAAAATCAAATAAGCACTAATACAATTATATTGGAGGATAACAGCACCTCACTGTCACAAAAGACAGATCTACTAAATTAACAATGAAATAGTAGAACTCAACCAGTCCTCTGGACAAATGGACCTGGTAGATGTTTACAGAGTGTTCTACCCCACAAACTCAGAATATACATTTTTGAGATGTACATGGGATGTTCTCCAAAATAGATCATAAAATAGCTGAAAAAAACACATGTTTGTATAGGAGTTGTAAATATTCCATGTATACTATCTAACCATCAGGCAATGAAACTGGAAATCAATGACAAAGGAAACTACAAGAAACTCATAAATGCATGGAAACTAAATAGCACCCTCCTGTGTGACAACCAATGGGTCATCACACATAAAATTAATGAAGAAATTAGTTTCTATAATTAAAGGATAATAACAATACAACACACTGGAACTTAGTGGGCACAATGAAAGCAGTCCTAAGAGAGAAATTTATAGCAATGAATACCAATATCAGGAAAAAGAGCAAGTGCAAATAAACAACTTAATGGTGAACTTCAAACTTCTAGGAAAGGAAGAGGAAGCTAAGCTCAAAGCTCAAATGAAGGATGAAATTATAAATATCAGAGCAGAAATTAATGAATGAGACTAAAAAATCAATACAAAGAATCAATAAATCAGAGTTGAGTCTTTGAAATGTTAAATAAAATCAACAAATGCTTATTTAACCATATCAAAAAAAGAAATAAAAGACTGAAATCTATGCAATTAGGAATTAAAAGGGTGAAATCACAGAATCCAGAAGGTCATCTGTACCTACTTAAAATTTGTATTCTAATAAGGTGGGAAATACAGAAGAAATGAACAGATTCCTAGATATAGAGGAGTTACCAAAGCTGAATCAAGAAGATATAAAAATACTAAATAAACCAGTATCAATCAATGAAATCCAAGATGTAATTAAAAACCTACCAACAAAGAAAAGGCAAGGCCCTGACAGATTCACTGCAAACTTCTATAAGAAATTTAGAGAAGACTTAACAACACTATTTCTCAAACTCTGTAATGAAATTGAAAGGGAAGCAATACTCTCAAATTCATTCCTGGAAGCAAGCATTGAACTGATACGAAACTAAAGACTAAGCTAACAAGGAGAACTACAAGCCCAACTCCTTAATGAACACAGATGTAAAAATCCTCAATAAGATACTGGAAAATAGAAAGCAGCAACTCATCCAAATATTATAGGGTCTGGGAGATAGTTCTGCAGTCTAAGCACCTGCCTGGCAAGTACAAGGACTTGGGTTCAATGCCCATTCCACATGCCATGCCAGCCCTGTGTCATGCCAGCCACTGGAACTAGGCATGGTGGCTCATGCCTATAATCCCAGCACTAGGGAAGCTGAGACAGGAGGATAACTATGAGTCTGAGATGTGTAATGAGACCCTGTACCAAATAAA
>NW_004524631.1:8363252-8375147 GCF_000260255.1 Octodon degus
ATAGTGAAATGATTGCCATAACCTAGTTATTTAACATCTATCACCTTCACTCCTAGTTACTGTGTGTGTGTGTGTGTGCATGCACATATGACCATAACATTTAAAATCTACTCTAATAACCCATTGCAAGTCTGCAACACAATGTTATAAAGAATGTATGGCCACCCTGTTGAACATAAAATCCTCACATAAATTTCTGTTTAGAAATTAAGTCCTTCACAGTATAAAAAAATCTTCAAGTTCTGCAACTGGATATGAGTGGTCTGAACTCCAGAATAAAAGAAAAAAAAACTATTTAAAATTAGGCTGATTTTTCCCATTATCAGCATCTGCTACATAGTTGTCTTAATAGTTGAGGCAATTCCAGGGAAATAGTTTCATAATAATTCAGGGAAGCAAAAGCTCAGAACTCATGGGATTGCCTCCTCCCTTAAGAGCACAACCCAATAAAGCTCAGAATCAATGTCAATTCCTAATTAACCATATCAATAAGGAGGAACACTAAACACTATTGAAAACTGCCCAGTGAAGAGTGACAGAAAGCATTTTCCAGACCACGAGTTGACAAGCCGCATAATTTATATACAAGGAACTGATTTTACAAAGAGTTAGCGGCTGGGTCTTTACTAATTCCAAACATGTCTTCATGGTTATCACATGGTTATCAAATAGATTTAAAAAAAAATCTGGAGAGCTCCAGTTACCTGTGTTAAATAAAAGTTAATTTAGGTTGCTGAGACAGAAAGGTACACAACTGCACTTATGTGAGGGACATGGACAAAACTGTGGAAACAGATGACCTTTTGCTGGACATTAAGGGTGGCCTTTAAGAGACAAAATCTTGTGAGTTCAACAAGAGCAAGGTGCTTTAGGCAGTGAAATTTGGAGCATGGCTCAAGTTGTATGATGCCCTGTGCTTGGCTTGTGCATGGGCACAGTGGTGGAGACCTTACGCACCCAGGGTGCACATAGTTTGCAGAAGTCACTGTCCTTTGCAGCCTCCAGTCCCCAGTTCTGCATACCGCTCTCTTTCCGCAGAGAACGCTCTTCTCCTAATCTCAAATCTACCACTGCTTCCAGTGTCACAGGAGTTTTCCATGGTCTCCTTTCATGACTGTCTTTCCTCTTTAATTGCAGCAGTGCTTCATCCTAACTCTTGACTATGTACAGCCCAAAACCTAACCCCTGATTCAAAGTGCCTCTGGGAAGGAGATTCTGGACTACCATCTCTGCAGTCCCTGTAGATCCAGGGAGAATGCCCTGACGGCTGTAAGCTGACCCCGATGTGGGCACTATCTGTAATTAGTTCCACTGGAGTACCGTGGAAGGAGGTGCTTCTCTTAGCACTACTGGCCATAGGAATAATGAGTTGAGAATAATGGCAGACACAGAGTGAAGGCCTAGTCAAGCAAGAATGCACATGTGGCTTCCCTGTGGGAATTTTCAGTTTCTGTCACCATGACCAAAGTGATGACTGTGAAAATTACCTTCTCGTGTAGAACAATGTTCTTCTATTGGGTCTGTTTAGGAGCCCAAGTCACTTACTTTTTCATGACTGACACTCCACTTTCTGAGTTCCTACTCTATGCAACTGCTCTGAAGCCATTCAGAACACATCCCTTCCTCCCTTTCACGTCAGGCAGTTTCTGAATCTCTGCCACAAGCTCTTTTTCATCTGCTGTCATCGTTTATATTGAAATTTCTAAGTTTCCTGCTTTAATCATCTTTTCTCCTCATCTGTCTCCAACTGCTTTAGCTTCAAAAGATGACTCTATCCCACATGACTCTCCAGAGCTTCTGGAACTGTTGAGTCCCTTCTCTAGGCACTGTTCAGCCCAGAGAAGTGAGCTCCTGTAGGCAAGCAAATGCTCACAGATTCTCTCCTGAACTCATCATCATGTCCCCTAAGGCTCTTTCATTCTCTTGGATTTCTACCTTCTCTATCTTCTTGAGGCTCCCATTAAGTCTTTTCCTCTTGTTGCTCATCTCCACATTCTTTCTCCCCTTTGGTATAAATCTTATGGGATGTCTTCCTTCTTTTCATCATCAGCTATAAAACTTCCACCCACTCTCCCTAGACTACAGGCAGAAATTCCCAGTTTGACTTCCTGCCTCTGGCTTCAGTGCTCGCCAACTTAGACTCTATTTAAAATCACAAGTCTCATTTGTTATTCTTCTGGCTTCAGTCAGTGTCTTCCTAGCTCCCTGTAACATCCAAAATCTTGCCATGTCCTCTCTTTCAACCTCTCTCCAACCTCTCCTACTCTTGCCCTTGACTGCAACATAGCTCACCAATATGGCTAGGGCCATGAGGTTCTGAAAAGTCCCACCAGCCTCCAGGTGCTCAAGGACAAGAGCTGCTCCAAGTGGCATGTACCATGACAAGCAGAGATGGCACTACCTGCAGGCTTCTCTGCTCTCATTTGCTGACTTGGGTCATACGCTGCATTGCTATGATCACATCAAGTCTTATTCAAAGGAAACGGTCACTGACCAGCAGTGAAGGGCAGGTATGGTCCTGCCAATAAGGAAGACACCAATAAGGAAGGAGAGCTCAGACAGTAAAGATGTCAACATTGATCTCTTTGGATCTGAAGAGGATGTGAAGAAGCAGAAGTACTAAAGGAAGAATACCTTCCACAGCAGGACCCAAAGGAAGTGAAAATACCTGCACTGTTGACACATCTGCCACCTCACAAGTTGTACATGGCAAAACTAGGACTGTGTCTCAGTTACTCTTCTCTTGTGCTGGGACAAATACGTGACACCCAAAATGAAGGAAGGAAAACTTTATTTAGCTCATAGCTATTGGAGGTTTCAGTCCATGTTCAGCTGGCTCCAAGGCAGACTGGAACATGGCAGAGGGCAGCAGTTGATGGTGGTAGAAGGCGCCAAAACAGCAAGAGCAATAAAGAAGGCATAACAGCAACAATGGCTACAGAGAGGAAGTCTGTCTCCTTAAAAATGCATTCAGGCTATCAGCCCCAGACCAGGTGTAGCACTCACACACATAATCCCAGCAGCACTCAGACCCATAATCCCAGCCTTGGATCATGGATTAATCACAAACTGTAGAATTTCGCCTCAATGACTGCATGAGGCTTTTGAGGGGACAAATACACACAAACCACAGCAGACTGCATCAGAAGCATGCAATGAGATGGCTTTGTGTCTAATAGGCCTTCTTTAAACTAGTCCTGGTAGGACATGGGATTTAAAATCTTCAAATACAGTGTGAGTTTGAAGATGATGAAGTTGGAACAGGTAACACTGGGGGGAACAGGTCATTGCTCTTGAGCACTATGTGCAGGCCATGGATGTGCTGATTTTGCGAAGATCTAAAATCTATCCTGGATCACTGCACTTCAATAAAAGCTTGAAAGATGAAACAAAAAAATAAACACAAACTTGACATGCAAGACCCTGCCTGAGCTATTCTGTCTGAGTTGCACGTAAGCCACCTTTTCACTGCAGTCCTATTTATTCCCTCCAGAAATACTTTTAAAACAAATTTGGTTTTCATTTCAACTTATTTAATTAAACGTTACTTAATTATTTTTTTAAAAAATTGAAGTCAATCTTCCTAAGTCCACTAAGTTGTGAAGGCTGAGTTTTACTCCTGCAATCCTCCTGCCTCAGTCTCCCTGAGTACTGAAATATTTACAGGAGTGGGCAGTCATGTCCTGCAGAATTACAGTTTCCTTAAAGCAGGAATCTTGTCCTCTTTCTCATTAAGTGGGGAAAGAGCATCACTTTCCGTACCCAGAACTTCCACTCCAAAGAATGTGCTTCCCAAAAACATAAGCTCTAAGAAACCTATTTAGAATTTCTATACTCTTTCTTTCTTCCACCTGGGCTGGAAGTTTGTGTTGGTCTGCTTATCTGTGTGCTTTTTGGATCAGCTCAGCGAGTGTCTTAAAGAAAGAGTGTTGCCTTATTACTCTCTTACTGGCTAGCATAGTAGCTGGTGCTGAATAAAGATTTGTTGAATGAAGTAACAAACAAGAAAAGAACCTGGCTACATCTTAAGCATCTCAGTTAGAGATTTTAGGTGTGTCAAAGGAGAAAAGACAAATACTGGGGATGAGAGCCCAACCCCTTGGATAAGCTCGCTAAGCCTAACATCATCCAGTTCCAAAGAACTTCTACCTACTGAAAAGAATGCTAGTTAAGTGCTGGAGTCAAAGAAAGAACAAAACTGGTTTAAGCCTTACCAAAACCTGTGCTAGGAGAAGCAAGGAGAAAAATAAGAGGAACATTAGGAGACAATTCTGCAAGATCTCTTGCATTTCTTAGAAAAAGTACACAGGGCAGGGGAGGGTGTAGCTCAGTGATACAGTGCGTATCAAGTATATGTGTGAGGCCTGGGTTTAATCCCCAGCATTGAGAAAAATCCACAGCTTGCTTGTTTTCTGGAAAGATATTTATATAGCAAACAGCCTTGGAAGATGGAAAGAGTGTCTCCTACCAGGGCTGAGGGCAGAGTTCTTTCCTGAGCATGCCAGTAAAAATGATTCTCTCTGTAAGAACAAAGGTTGTCTAGGTTTGCTATTATATTTCTTGCGAGACCAATATTTTCCTAAGCACTGTGTTTCTCAGCTGGGACTGTGGGTGTGGAGTCCAATGTGTCAGTCCTTATGCCCCACATGACGTTTAGGTAGACAAGCAGGGCAAGGTAATTGTTATGGTTTGTATGTAGGCATAGCTGCAAAGTCTCATGTAAGTCCCAGGGCGGATTTCAGAGTTTGTGATTAACTGATGATCCACTGGGATTATGGGTGTAAATGCTGCTGGGATTATGGGTATAAATTCTGCTGGCATTATGGGGTTGAGTGCTATACCCACCCTGGGGCAGACAGCCTGAATGCAACTAAGGGAGACAGATTTGCTCTCTGTTGCTGATGTTGCTGCTACTCCTCCCTTTTGCTGTTTTGCTGCTTTCTGCTGCCATAAACTGATGCCCTGTGCTGGGTGCCAGTCTGCCTTGGAGCCAGCTGAGTATGGACTGAAACCTCTACTCACTAACTGTAAGCTACATAAACCTTTCCTTCCTTAATTTTGGCTGTTGGGTATTTTGTCTAAGCAATGAGGGAAGAGTAACCAAGACAGAAACCCTATAAAACATGAAGCTTATGCTGCCTGTTTTTTGTTTTGTTTTGTTTTGTTTTGTTTTGTTTTGTTTTGTTTTGTTTTGTTTTGTTTTGATTGATTGATTGATTTGTTTTGTTTAGGTGGAACTGGGGATTGAACTCAGGCCTTTGCACTTACCAGGAAAGCACTTATTCTACTGAGCCATCTCCCCAGCCCTACGCTGCCTCCTTTGGACTAAAGTATTAATAAAGACATTTGTCTTTAACTCAAGAATGTTTTCTGTCAACTACCAGGAATTGTGGCAGACTAACTTGTTACCTTGTAAATACAGTAAAATTTTATACACTTCACAGTTCTTGCCTAGAAGGACTAAAGATAAACTTTAAAAACAACAACAAAAAAGATAGGTGCTTGGTAATTTTTTTTAGAAGTAAATGAATTCAGAAAAGAGATTTTCTCCAGATTGGGCAGTAGTGAAGAGCTTAGATTTTAGTCAGCCTGGGCTGAAGTCCAAACTCTTCCAGTGTTCAACTGTGTAGCCAGTTTTCAGAGCTTCATAAAACGTTTTCTCCAGAAATACTTCATGTCCCTGGACTTCACTTCTTCATCCCAAACTGTACACAGCTATTTTACCTTTTGAAATGCTTGTTGTATGGATTAAATGAAGTAAAATACGTAAGGTATACAAATTCTTCCTAGCATATAGTAAGTGATATTTAAGAAAAATATTCTGATGCTTGTATTTTAGTCTATGGATAATACGTTTAAGAAAGATAATAATGTTCCTAGGATTTACTTTAAAAATCAACCTCAATAAAAATGAAAAGGAACACTAACCCCCTGCTTACCCTCCCCACAAACATAACTCGGCCTTAAAACAAGAACAAAGTGAAATTTGTGACAATACGGACAGGGCTGGAGATCATTATTATTAAAAGAAATAAACCACACCCAGAAGCCCCAGTGCTGCAGGATCTCACCCATACATGCATCGAGGGACTTTGAGGGTGGATTAGTGGCTACAGGGCTGCAAGGCAGGAAGAGCAGAATGAGGAGGAAAAGGTGCCCCAAGGGCATTAAGCCACAGTGTGATCTGGCATAACAAAATATGACATACGGCATACTATGTAATTCAAAAAGTTAAAAGAAACCAGGACTTTGGTAGGTCCTGGTAGGAGTTTTCAACCAGTTTGATAAATTCAGCACCTTAGTGAAAACTTGTCTCAAAATAAAAATAAATAAGGCTGAGGATGTAGCTCAGTGCAAAGGTCCTGGGTTCAATTCCTAGCACAAAACTAAAAGCTAGGTGAAGTAAGGCTTTTGAATATTTCTAATACCAAGTAATGATGAATGAGATCAGCTCACCCTGATTTGAGCATTACACAATGTACACAGATATCAAAATATCACCAGGGTTGGGGAGGTAGCTCAGTGACATTAGCACCTGCCTGGAAAGCACAAGGTCCTGAGTTCGACCCCTGGTACACAAAATGAAAGAAAGAAAAAGAAAAAGAAATACAGATAATACAGGGAAAAGATTATCATGAAACAAGAGAAAGATTTACTTCCATAAGAGACAAAAGAAGAAGCAAATACATGGGGAAAAATCCTGAGTAGGTTGACAGGGACACTAAGAAAATGCAGGTAAAGATAACGTCAAATTTATCAGTAAAGCATGGATTGCTAAAGCTATGGAACACAGACTTGGGTTTCCTTCGGGAAGCAGGGCAGATGGGCCTGCTGCAAGCAAAAGGACTAGAGATGCTGGTGATTTGAGAGTACAGAACTGAAGAGAGCAAGAGTAGAGGCAACACTGCAGAGGGCGGCAAGGATGGAAGGATGGAAGTGCAGGCAAGTTGTGTGACTTCTGTACACCCTCATCGGAAACAAATATTGGTATTATTTACTTCATATGACTACTGTTAAAATTAAAGATATACCTAAGTACAACTGCTAAGTATTCTTCATTCATAAAAAGTACACACAGCCTTTTCTTCGTAAACTTTTATGTTCATTGATGAGTTTGATTTGAAAAACTTTTTCAACTAACTTACACTGATGAGTAAATAGCAAACCAGAGCTCATGGTAAAATTAGACTTTTATTAGACACAGACATCTCTTGGTTGCTCATGCTGTGATTTGAATATTGTTTTCTTCTAAAAATTCATATACAGAAATCCTGACCTCAAGGAAGTGGTAGCAGATGGTGGAATCTTTGGAAATAACTAAGTCATGGGGGGGGGTGAATCCTCTAAAATGGGATCAGTGGCTTTTAAAAATAGGTCCAAGAAAGCTCATTTGTTCCTTTCCTCCTACCAGGACACAGCTATAAGCCAAAGGACGGTCCCTGCCAGACTCCAATGCAGCCACTACCCTGATGTTGGTCTTCCTAGTTCCAGTACCTGGAGAAGCACATATTAGTTGTTTATAAGCCATCCAGCTTATAGTATTCTGTTATGGCACCCAGAACAGATTGTTATAGCTCAATTTCAATGCCATAAGAAAAAATAAAAAGAAAAGCATTCCATATCTGGCACAGAGGCACATGTCTATAATCCCAGCATTTGGGAAAGAGCAGAAGAATCACTGAGTTTGAGGCCAGTCTAGAGATTAAGGACAGCCTGAACTACAGCAGTGAGATCTTGTCTCAAATACACACTAATAATAACAAAAAGAAGTTTCAGTGTTGTGTGCAGTACCGGAAACAACTCTGTCAACTCCTCTTCTGTTACTCTAAATTCTTATCATAGCTTCTAGATATGCTCTGTTTTAAAATTCATTGATTCTTCTTAAAAATCTAAATTTTTGCCACTCCTATTCAGATCCCAAGTTTCTACCACAGCCACAGAAGGCTGAAGTAAACCACAGTTCTGTACTGCCTGCCGTCGAGCAGAGGTTGATACACAGCATTATACTTAGCATATTCTGAATGTTTGTCAAAATTGTCTGCACCAGATATACTGTCAAGGGATGGGTGGATAGATGCATGAATGGGTAGATGGATGGATGGATGGTTGTGAGGTGTCCTACACAGTCTATGAGACTACTATGTCACAAAGTACTCATACCCTCTTAAAATTCCCTCCAGGTATCTGAGAAATCTAACCTCTACATGCCTCAGTGTCCTCCTGTTTCAGAAGCTAAAGCTACTGGCTCTGCTTTTATTCATTTCCTCCGAGCATGACGTCTGTATCAATTCCATTTTCAGCTTTTTTGATCATATTATTATGCAAGTATTTAAAAGAGTACATTCCAAAGGATAAATATTAATAGAATGCATCATAACTATTCATTTCCCTTGGATGTCTTAAAAACCTGGGTTGAGTTTATTTCCTCCTATTTAATCTTTTAGAAAACATTTGCAGAGTGCCATTAACATAAATAAACTCTTCAATATCCCTTCATCAAATTGCCATCACCAGTTAAAACTCTCGATTTCATAGTGCACTTAAGATACCTTTCCCCATTCCACAATTCCCAGTTTGAGCTTAACCCATCATTTTAATAGGTAAGCACCTGCTGGCATAAAAGAGCAGGAGAAATTTTATGCAGAGTCTATGAGGTGCAGAGAAATGAGATCTTACTTATGAGGAATCGCTCCACCCATTATAGGACAATTAGCACTCTAATCTAGCACCAAAGGCCAATAGAAAACCATACGGCTATTGCAACAATCAAAAGTGGCCACAAAAATTGCTTAATATCTACTTGGTAGAAGGTACTACCTCCACTCCCACTGAGAATGTTTGAATGTCATTAAAAAGAAACTCTCTCCTTCCCCTACCCTTCACCCCTCTGTATTCTACCACTAAGCTACATCTCCTTTTTATTTGTTTTGAGACAGGGTCTCACTGAGTTTCCCAGGCTATTCTTGAAACTACCTTTCTCCTGTAGCAGCCTTCCAGAGGGCTTGGATACCAGGTGTGTACAACCACGCCCACCTTAAAAGAACTTTTGAAGAACAGGCTGGGGCTGGATATTGTGAAATAAGATATATGTTAAGAACTTCAGCTCTGGGATCAAACTACCCAGATTCACATCTAATATTCTGAATCATGAAAGAGTGGAATTAAGGGTCAGTTACATGATTCATGAAATATTACATATGAAGTACACAGAAATTTTCCTGGCATCTAAATAAGGATCCAAATGAATTAATTATTAGCACTATTGTACAGTGCCCATTTACATAGTAGGTACTTAGGCATTCTTTATGGATTACTGATTTTATGAATCTGCCTCACCCGTTACTCAAGTTTAGTAAATGTGACAAAACAAGATCATCAGACATATCAATTACAATTAGAATGGAAAAGTTCATACATCAAAAGTATTTTGTTTCATTAATAAAATTCATTCTGAAAATAAGTTTAGCTTCTGAAGCATACAGCATAAATGCAACGCATCACGTTGAAGCTCACTATTAGGTGCATAGCCCTTTCCCATTTTCAGTTGTCACTCTAGTTCCTCAAATCTGTTCAAGTACAGGATCAGCAACATAAAACTCTTACCTTTGTTAATGACCTGTAAGTGCCACTTGCTAAAATGACTCATTCTCATCATTGGGCTTCGCCTCATTAAAAATCTGCTTTCACTGATAATGGACCTAAGAGGTCAATAAAAATCTCAGGGAGAATTCTGTTTCATTTAATAGATGGACAGGTGTGTAGAAGCCACGTGTTACATGATTTCATTCCACATGCCAACAAAAATTGCAAAGACATCTGCGAAAACCCAGTACTAAATCCCAACATGGTTCCTGCTAAAGAAACCACCATTGACTCTAATTGGAAAGGACTAATTTAAATTTGATTGGATTTTCCCCACCCAGATTTCAGAGAGCACTAAGAGCCACCAGAGTGATTTCAATAACTTGCTGGAAGACACATCTCTATTAAATGCCCAAGAAGTTATATTGGGTTTAATATCCAATTTCATTCCACCTGATAAATAAATGAGCTGCAGGGGCAGCCTTCTTAAAGAAAATGCTATCGCATCCCTCCAGCCTTTTCAACAAAAGAGTCAATATTGAAACATGAGTTAAAACACTTAAGTAACATAAAAGTGATGTTTCCTATTATTTCTCAGTGTCTTCCCAGAGGAATTACTCAGCCTCAGTGAGCACGGGTGAGTGTGTCGCTACCTAATAAGGCAACCTGGGATCCACTTTAATAACAGCACTTGTAAAGGTAAGATCAAGGTTACTGGGCAATTTCTAAGATGTGAAGGCTTAGGCATACACAAGCTCTCGCAAGTGAGGCCTCTTCCGAGATAAACTGAAAAGTCTAAACCAACCTCTTCAAAATAAATCAGGCAAATCTTATCAATTCAAGAAAAATCACATTCATAGAAATCCCCTGCATTTCTGCCAAATACATATTTACAAACTCTGGAGACAAAAAGTTGTGTAATGCCACTGACATCCTGGTCGTGTCTCAAGATTTATAGTTAGTGACATTTGCAGTAACCAGAGAACAAATTGAATCTCACCTCAGAGGGATGAAATATGGAAATGGAGAGTGAACCCAAACCGGCGTTTTTCTTACAGAAAAAGTGAAGCTCTCAAAAGGTATGGATGATTTTGTGCACTTATCTGAACCATTGCTTATAATAAAATATTCACATTTTGTGAAAGCCAAGAGGTAGCAAGAATGTTCAAAATACTCTGGTGTTTGTCTATTCCTAACCTCTTGAGAGCAGAAACAGAAAAGCAGAATTGGATCTGGCTTTTCTCTCAGACAGTTCGATGAGGATGATCCCGCTGATGCTACAGATTTCAGCAAAAACTTCTCCAGCCAGTCAAGGAGGCCAGGCAATTTGCAAAGACTTCCTAAGGGCTCCTGCTTGCACTTCACACAATGACCGAGAATGAGTACGTCCTAGTTTTCCTCATTTCTCGTCTGGAAACAAAACCTTGCCCATGCACTCAGCCATCGCCCAACTCTTTCGTTCCTCACTAGCATCCGAGTCACCTTTCATTTAGTAAGTGACACGCTAATCTCCTGGCACCTCACTTCGTCGTCTCACTCAACAAAACCTGTGGAATAATCCATTCCTCGGACTTCATGTTATCTTTAAGAATCAATTCAGGCACAGGAACTCACTGGCTTTCTATAAAGAGGCCAGTGTCAAGAAACTCGCTGTTCCACGGGATTTCATTTAAAACCCGTTTAGAAAGTGGCACATGGGTTAGCCAGTGACTCCCTAACAGAAAATTAGCTGAAACTCACAGTATGTACAGAGAGAGAGAGAGAGAGAGAGAGAGAGAGAGAGAGAGATGCACTCCAGCCTGGGTGGGGAGAATCCGACAGGCACTTAGAAAGTATCCTGTAGAAGGCACACGGCCCCAGGTCTCGGATTCAGCTCGGGGCTGGCGCTCCCAGAGGACGCGCTGGTGACAGCGTCCCCGCCGCGCTCCTCCGCGCTCCTCTGGGCCAGCGCAGAGACGCCGCCCGATGCCGGACGCCCGCGGGCGCCTTCGGCTCTGCTCCGGCGCAGACGCGTCGGCCTCGGAGTCCGCGGTGGGTGCGGACGCCGCTCCCTCGGGGGCCCGCGGACACCACTTACATGCTGGGCTGGAGCTGCAGGGCGCTTCCTGGCGGCCAGTTGGCAGCTACCCAGACGCAGAAGCACCAGAGCCACAGCCGCGAGGTCATCGCCGCAAGGCCGAGCCGCGCCGGCCACCGCCCGAACGGCGCCCCCCGCGCGGCTCGGAACCCGCAAGTCCGACGCCGGCGCAGAAGTTGGGCTCGCAGGGCAGAAGTTGGAGCGCAGGGTTCGCTCCAGGGCCAGCGAGGCGCGCC
>NW_004524631.1:8375247-8376394 GCF_000260255.1 Octodon degus
TATCTCAATCTGATAAAATCCATCTATGACAAACCAACAGCAAATATCTACTATGTGGACAAAGTTAAAAGCTTTAACTCTAAAATAAGGAACAAAACAAGGATGTCCACTGTCTCCAATCGTATTCAACCTATTCCTGAAAACTTTAGCCACAAGGATTAGAAAAGAAAAAGAAATAAAAGGAATAGCAATGGGAAAAGAAGACATTAAATTATTATTTACAGATGACATGATACTCTACATAAATGACCCCAAAAACTCCTTTAAAAAGACTGCTGGATTGAATAAGCAAATTCAGTAGTGTAACCAGGTACAAAGTCAACACTCAAAAATCAATAGCCTTCTTTTATGAATAGCAAACTTACTGAGAAATAAATTAGGGAAACAGCTTTCACAACAGTATCCAAAAACATAAAATACCTAGAGATAAATCTAGAAAAGAGTGTAAAAGACCTCTACATTGAAAATCTCTACAGAGTACTGTGAGAAAGGAGGTTGTAGCAGATATCAGGAAATGGAAAGACATACCTTGCTCCTGGGCAGGAGGAACCAATATAGTGAAAATGGACATACCTTCAAAACAGTTACAAAGATTTAATTAAATTCTGATCAAAATTTCAATAGCACATTTCACAGAATTAGAGAAAAAAAACTGTAAAATTCATTTGGAACCAGACGGAGCCTAAAATAGCAGACAGTTCTGGGGAACAAAGGCAAGGCAGGCGGCATCACAATCCTTGACTTGAAATTATGCTATAAAGCTACTGTGATAAAAATGGTGTGGAACTGGTGAGAAAAGGAAACAGACCTGAAGATCAGTGGAGTAGATTAGAAGTTGCAGAAATCCCTCCAGACATACTCAGCCACCTTGGACAAAGGTAATAAACACACTCACTCAAAGAAAAATATCCTCTTTAATAAAGAGTGCTGGAAAAACTGACTCTGCATATGCTGGAGATTAAAACTGTACCCGTATCTTTCACCATTCACTAAACTAAATTTGAAATGATTCAAAGATCTAAATATTAAAACAGAAATATTAAATCTGCTGGAAGATAAAATAGGTAAAACTCTTGAAGACATGGGTGTAAGCAAAGACTATGCTTAAAGCCCTGATCTCATAGGAATTGTCACAAAGAAACAACAA
>NW_004524631.1:8381508-8423360 GCF_000260255.1 Octodon degus
CAGCGCGCGCCCCGCGGCCCCGAGCCCCGGTGCCATGGCAACGCGCCCGCCGCCCGCCCGCCCCAGCCCCTCCGGAGCGCTTAAAGAGACAGCCCCGCCGCCGCACGCTCCGAGCGCCACTGGGCGTCCCCACCCTGGAGCCCTCCTCACCCCCTCCCACCAGAGCGCGGAGGGGACTGGGCGGGGGGGCCTCCAAGGCTGCTGGGGCGCCTGCAAAAAAACCGGGCTCAGGCAAACTCCACTCCTACCGCTTGCTCTCCACCCCCCGCACAGCACGCACCTCCCCAAACCCGGCCAAAGAGGCAGAGCAGCTCCGGGTGGCCCCTCCTGCAACCTCTGGCTCCGTATCTAACCCGCTGCGCCTCCGCCAGTAGCAGAGTCCTAAGAAGGGTGACTCTGGATTCTTTTCTCTTTCTGCTCCCTCCCACCTCGAGTCTGGGAAGTGGGTCGGAGCTGGACTGGAGAGGTGCCTTTGGAGTGGGAACCCGACCGCAGTTGATTGAGTCAAATCTCCTGCCAAACCGACGGTTGCAGGACACATCTCGGGCTCATGCAGAAATCCTCCTCACTCAAAAGCAGATAATCTCCTCTCGTTTTATTTGGCCGCCGTCTCCTTCACTGTAGGCGCCCGAGTTACGAGGAGGAGCCAACCCTTCTACACGCCTCCCCCCTCCTTCCCTTCCAAAGGGCTCCTTTCCACCCAAACGCGCTGAGCTGCAGCCAGCTGTGATCCCCCGGGGCCCTTCCCCGAGGAAACAGCATCTGCTCCAACGCGGAGCTCCGACCATGCCGCCCGCCAGCGCTGCGTGGGACACGGAACCAGGAGCCGCGTGCGCGGCCGCCAGCAGCTCCGGCCCGAGGCTGTGCCTCTGAGCCCGGCGCCAGCTGCTCTCTGGAAGGCCACAAACCTCTAGAGTATGTTTCGTGAAAATAAAAATCTATGGTGCATCGTGCCCTCCAAGGACAGCCAAGGCTCTGAAACGATAATTTGCATTTTAACCCTGTAGAAAATGAACCGATCCCTAGTAGGACAACTTTTTTCTTCTATTCCTAAACTTAATCTGAAGTGGCTCTACAATGATTCATTCATTCATAGATACCTAGCGCTACCACCGGAGTCCTTCAGCCCCAGGAGCCCTAAAATGAGGTTTCTCAAAAGATATTTTGCCCTCCCATTCGGCCTCCATGACTGATTTAATCATCTGGTCCCTTACTCGCAGTCCTGGAAGTCTGCATTAGTGTGTGTCTCCCCCCACCCCCCACCCCCTGCGAGCGTATACTTTTTCTGTGGGCCAGGAAGTCGAGGGACTGAGGAGCACACTTCTGGGGGGCGCTGAAAAGGAAGAGGTGGAGGAGAAACAACCAGACCACCCCTGAATTCTTCCGCATTCTGTAACTTTGCTCGCCTTAACTTGCAGGGTTTGGAATTCACATCACCTTTCAGTATCTTTCCTTCCTCTGAGACTTACTTGTATTTTCTTTTTAATGAGTATTACCTTAGAATAAAGCGAAAAACTTGGAAGTACACCAGATGATCTCTTTCTTTTTGGCAAATATCGCTCACAATCAGGATCTTAGAGCCGTTTGCACAATAGTAGAAGTCATTATATAAAGCGTCATATATCATAAAAGAGAGACTCATGCTTACTTGTTTTTCTAAATGCCAGTTATGCATGAAGCACACCTTCTGAAAACCCAGAGACCACACTGGGTGACAGGACTGCTATCAGCTACACACTTGACAGGCCAGGCATAGGGGGCTAACACACATTGAACACTTTAAAATCCATTCTTTACTCTTTCCATTAATTTCTAAACCTTTTGTCACCTTTATTAACAAGGGACAACACTGACTGCTTAATTTTGGTTTTTCCTCTCCTTCTTTTTCCTTTCCTTCTTCCAGTGAGGTGCTAATGAACAGTGAAAAGACCCAAGGCAGGCAAGGTACTGGAGGGTGGGAAGGAAGAGAAGAAATTGGGTTATACCCAATAATGGTGGCTTCCAAACAGCACAGAACTAATTGTATAAGATATATACAGGAATGAAAAGATGAACTCTTTCTGATTCAGTTTTCTAGTTTGTCCTTTGAAAAAAGCCTAAAGGCCCAAGGTTTTCTAATGAGTTTGTTCTTAATTATTTTAATGTAAACCTATAATAGCATACCTAAAGATGATGGTTTAGATTAACTGTTCTTTGAAATTTACCATGATTTTCTATTCCTTTCTTCGCTTCTGAGCTAGATTTACCTCTGCAGGGGTCTATCTTCAACTTCCTGTCATTCATTCCTTCTGGAATATAAAAATTTTCTAACCGTTTTTTCCTTATATGAAAGAAAGCCTTATATAAATAGTAACCGTATTTATTGAAAAGCCAAGTTTTAGGAAACCACAGCTGAAACTCAGGACTATTGTAAGAGGTAACTAATTTAAAATGGGAAAAAATGCAAGTTATCTGATTGTATGATTGCTTAGTAAAGGGAAGCTTGACTATATGGGAAGTAATTCAGTGCCTTGAAACTCACAAGTGAGAGGTATTTCCTTTCGTGTACATTAGTTTGAAACCATACATTATTCTAGATGAACATTTTAAATACTTTGAATGTGACAGTAAATATTAGTGTACATTTCATAAAGTGAGGTCAATGTCAAATTATTATAGCTTGGATTATATTATGAACATAATGCTGTCTAAGCAATTAACATTAAGTGAAACAGCATAGCTTTTAAAATTTTCCCTTTAGGAATAGGAAACCCTGATTTAAATTTAGTTCTCCCTTTATGTATACTTCACACAATTTAATAATAACTGATTATTTAGTTTAGCTGACTATGAACTACTCTCAAACTGGAGCATTATGAAACCTGTTAGCTGTAGTCTTATATATTAAAATAACAATACAGTTTGGTGGTTTCAGGGTGCTGTGAACACACAAAATGAGCCTTGGCACAGGGAAAAAAAAATCTGCATTTATTACCCAAAATGAAAAAATAATAAGTTAGCAAAGTAAGAGAGCACACCAGATACGCAAAGCACTCATTGTTTACATTAAGAGAAGTTTTGTGTTAATAGTATTCACCCTGCATAAATAAACTTCGTGGAAGAAAAACAACCAGAATAATCGTGAATTGTGTTTTACTCTGATGAATTATTATTTACGCTGTTGGGCTAACTAGACTCTTAAAAATAAGTTTGATCATCAGACAAATATTCTTTCTGAGAGAAATGAGGGAGATGAGAGGAGTGCCTGTGGGCACACCACGGACACCCTGCTCCTTCCCATGTGTATCAAAGGAGGAATCAATCTAGCCAGCGTGTTCCTTGTTAAGAGGGGGTGGGTGCACAATTGAGTCCTTTATGTATGCTGGTTGTAAAAGGGAATGATTACCTAAAAAGAAGAATCCGACCAGATGTTCTCAAAATCTTCCTCAGCTGCTGCCTGAAGCCTTGCAGTCACCGAATACTTTATCTTCTCTTCTATCTTCTTCTAATTGAGAAATTGTTGATCTATGCTGGCTGCTGCAAAAACCTTCCTGCCAAAGCTTTTCAGCCCCGCTTTCCTTCTGCACATAAAAACTTCCAGTGTCTATGTGCGGCCAGAAAAATAAAAGAGCAGGCCTCCTCATTCGCCAGGTGTTGTGGGTTGAAAGAAGAGGAGGTCAGAAAGCAATTCTTCAAAGGACATTCTGTCACCTGAAAATGTAATAAATTGCCTTTATAGAAATGCCTACAAGCACTAATGAGGCATGTATGTTGAAATCTCAATGTCAGGTGAAATAGAAGAAAATTTACCCAGGAGCCAACTGGGATTGTCACACCAAGACGAGGATAACCATTCTCACTTTGATATTCTCTCTCTCTCTCTCTCTCTCTCTCTCTCTCTCTCTCTCTCTCTCTCTCTCTCTCTCCCTCTCTCCCTCTCTCCCTCTCTCCCTCTCTCTCCCCCTACACCCTCAGAAACTTGTCTAGTGACTTGTACATACTTTCACAATATTCCCATGCTTGTTGGTCGTAACACAAATCATGTGGAAGACATGTTGGAATCCCAGCTCTGAAATTACATATATTTATTAGAATATAATGAGAAGTCTTGCCCAGGAAGACACTCGATTTAGACTTTTATGGAAAATACCTTTTATATGTACATGAGCTAAAATATACATAACAGGGCTGGGGAGATAGCTCCATAAATAAATATATACATAAAATATACATGACATTAAATTAATAATTTTAACTATTTTTAAATACAAGTTCCATAGTTTTAGGTATATTCACCTTGTTTTATAGACAGATCTCTAGAACTGCTTCATCTTGCAAAACTGAACCCCTAGAACCAATAAACATTTATCTTGACCCTTTTTCTCCAGATCTTGGCAATTACCTTCTTATTTTTGGTTCAATCTTGACTACTTTAGACACTGTATATGAGTAGACTCATAGGTGTGTATGTGTGTAGGTGTGTGTAGGTATGTGTGTGTGTGTGATTGGCGTACATAAAATGGTATCTCCTTGTGGTTTTCATGTGCATTTCCATGATGGTTAGTGATATCCAGAAACTTTACATCCACCTCTTGGTTACTTTAATAACCTCTTTGACAAATGTCTAGTCAGATCCTCTGCTCATATTCAATTGGGTCGGTTCCTTGTTTTTGAATTGCTTGAGTCCTTATACTTTTTTTTCCTTATACTTTTTGAATATTAACTCCTTCTCAGATGTATGGTTTGCAAATATTCTCTCCCATCCCATAGATTTATTATCTCTCCACTACGTTGATTATCTCTTTAAGTGTGGAGATTGGTGTAACTTTGGTTGTCTAATTTTGTTTTTGTTGCCTATACTTTTGGATTCATAACTAAAAATCATCACACCACACAGGCCAATGGGGCAGTGATCTCCTACATTTTCTCCTAGCTTGCACTTCTTTTTTACTTTTTTTAGAATGTATTTATGACAGGGTCCCACTACACAGCTCAGACTTGAGTGATGCTCCTGTTTTCAGCTTCCCCAGTGCTGGGATTATAGGCACGCATCACCACATCCATTCTCAGGGGCCAGTTCAGTGCACCTGGGAGCGGGGTTAGTGTGCACTTTTGAATCTATTGTTTAAGCCATTAATCCATACTGATTTGATTTTTATATCTAGTGTGAGGTAAGGGTCTAATTTTATTTTTTTCCTGAATGTAAAAATCAAGTTTTCTCAATACCACTTACTGAAAAAGAATAACAACAACAAAAAAAGGTACTATCTTCATTGTGAGTTCTCAGTATACTGTTAGAAAACAACTGATTTTGAATGTTTGGACCTTCTCTTTATTCTGTTTCATTAGTTTTATGCCTATTTTAATGTCAGTATTGTGCTGTTTTGATCTCTGGCTTTGTAGTATATCTTGAATTCAAGTATTGGGATACTTGCAGCTGTTTACTTTTTGTTCAAGATTTTTATAATTAATTAGTTTTTTAGTTTTCATGATTCATATGAATTTTAGGATTGGTTTTCTTTTTTTTCCTTTTTCTTCTTCTTCTTCTTCTTCTTCTTCTTCTTCTTCTTCTTCTTCTTCTTCTTCTTCTTCTTCTTCTTCTTCTTCTTCTTCTTTTGTATTTTAGGGAAGAGTCTATAGGGTGTTCGGGTCTCGCTACTAGATCAGACTCATAGTGATTCACCTGTTTAAAGCCTCCCACAAGTTGGGACTACAGGTGTGCCACCATGTTCAGTCTCAATTGCTGGCCCAGTGCTCCCCAGGGGCTAGGTTGGAAAGGCAGACCTGGGGATTGAACCCCCGGTACCTGCACCTGCCCGAGCAGGTGCTTTAATCCACTGAGCTATTTGGCTGGCCCAGGATTGGTTTTCTTATTCTGTGAAAAAAAAAAAAAAAAAAAAAAAAAAAAGTCAGTGTAATTTTGAGACCAATTGCATGAAATCTGTTGATTACTTTAGATAGTACAGACATTTTTGCAGTATTAAGTTGCAAGTCATGATTATGGGATACTTCTCTACTTATTTTTAACTTCAGTTTCATTTATCAATGTTTTATAATGTTCATTGTACACATCTTTCATCTCTGATCAAAAGGGCTTCTAAGTGTTTTATTTGCTTTTTAGTATTAGTAACAGATGGTTTCTTCTTTTCTGTTTCTGGGTAGCTAATTATTAGGTATGTAGAAACTGACTTTTGTATGTTGATTATTCTTTCAATTTTACTACATTTATTAGTTATAACAGCTTGGAGCAGAGTTTTCAAGGTTTTCTCTATACCAGAATATGTTGTCTACAAACAGTGACAATTTTACTTCTCCCTTTCTGGAGTGGAATTTTTTTTTATTTCTCTCCATTACCTAACTTCTCTAGATAAAACTGTGTTTACTAGAAAACATAATTGTCTTGTCCCTTCTCTTACAGGACAGCTTTTATTTTTAATCTTGTCTGCGATATTATTTGTGAACTTATATGGACTTTCTTACGTTGAGGTTCATTCATTATATACCTATTTGTTGGGAATTTTTATTATGAAACATGATAAATTTATTTAAATACTTCTTTTGCATCAAAAGAGTTGGTGATCTGTGTTTTCTCCTTTATTCTGTTAATCTGGTTTATCATATTCCTTGGTTTCTATAAATTACACTATCCATGGAATAAATTTCACTTGGTTTCAAATAGTATCATTAATATGCTGTTGGATTTCCTTTACTAAAACTTTATCAAAGATTTTTGTAATCTACACTTCTCAGAGATATTGGTTGCTAATTATCTTTTGTTATATTGTGCCTTTATTTGGCTTCAGCATTAGCATAGTACTAGCCTCATAAAGTGAATTGGGAAGGATCACTTCTTTATGAATATTTAAAAAAAGTTGGGAAAAAATAAGAATTAGTTGGTCTTTACTTCATAAAATTTACCAGTGAAAATTGATCTTTTCTTTGATGCAGAGTACCTGTTACCAACTCAATCAACTTATTACTGGCCTTTTCAAATTTTCTATTTCTTCATGATTCAGTGTTGGTCGGTTGTTTCTAGAAATTTATATATTTCTTCTAGCTTTCTTATTTGTTTGGGTGTAATTGTTCACAGTATTGTCTCATGATCTTTTCTATTTATCTGATTATCAGTTTGTTTATTTATTTATTCTGTATTTAGGGTAGGGGCTACAGGGTCTACAGGGTCTCACTACTTAGATCAGACTCGTAGTGATCCTCCTGTTTACAGCCTCCCAAGTATGGGATTACAGGCGCGTGCCACCACACCCAGTCTCAATTGCTAGTTCAACACGCCCCATGGGTGGGGCCAGCACTGCATGCAGCTGCGATCTGCCTAAACAGGTACTTTAGTCCACTGAGCTAGCAGGCCAGCCCAATTACCATTTTTAATGTCTCCTCTTTCATTATTTTCTTAGTGAATTTAAATAAAGATTCACCAGTTTTATTTTTTCATGAAACTGTTTCTTAAATTCATTGTTCTTTTCTACTATTTCTCTAATCACTTTCATTTCTTTTCATTACTTCCTTCATTATTCCATCTTAGACCCTATTCTGTTATTCTTTCTCTAGTACAATATAGAGCTGTTACTTAGAAATATTTCTTCTGAATGTAGACAATTATTGCTGTAAATGTCTCATTTAGAATAGCTTTTGTTCCCTACCATTGATTTTGATATACTGTATATTTTGTCTTCAAATATTTTTATTTCTCTTTCAATTTCTTCATCAACCTATTTTTTGTCAAAAGCATTGTTAATTTCTCTTTACAAAGTGTCAAACATCTTGTCTTGTACCATTGTGCATTAAAAAGATACTTCATGTGATTTCATTCTTAGATATGCTAAAGCTTTCTTTGTTGCCTGAAATATAATCTATCCTGAATAATGTTTCTGGTATGTTCCAGAAGAATGGGTGTTATGTTACTACTGGATAGAAAAGTCTCCCTTTGTCTGTTAGGTTTATTTGCTTTCAAGTGTAGTTGGAGTCTGTCTTAGTCAGTTTTCCCTTTGCTAGGACAAACTTGCAACTTGGAAGAGAAGCTTGTTTTACTTCATGGTTAAAGCCCATAGTTGGTCAACTTGGAAGCAGAATTGCCATGGAAGAGGGGTCAAGAGGAGGAACACTGCTTATTCTATGATGGCCAAGAGGCAGAGAAAGGAGAGACAAGCCTGGGAGAGACATGTGCATCACACCTCCAGTGATTTGCTTTTTCCAAACAGACTCCACCTCCCAATAGTACATTCACCTGGGAATTCATCTAAGGATCACTCCACTGATGAGTACAAGGTCACACAGTTCAGTCACCTTCCAAAAGCCCAGCCTCTACACATAGAGGCCCTTGCAAGATATTCTGGTCTCAATACACAAAAATACATGTGTTTTCTTGCTTGATTTCTGTCAGTGTAGTCTTGCAGTTCCTCACTATTTTAGGTTATCAACTTATTGAGTTCCTCTGCTATGTTTATGTTGTAGTTTATCATTAAAAGCTAGCTTCTATGCTGAAATTTTTTTCTCTCTCACTGTCTTTGGTAACTGATTATATCTAAATAGTCATTATCAATCTCTGCAAATACCCAGGCTATGCAAGATGAATAAATCTGATCAGAAAACAGTATAGAATGAAACAATGTGATGTGGTATGTGATTGGTAATGGAAACTCTCTGACTCAGTTGCTTATGATGCAGCTGCAACACAGTTGCTAATGATATTCCACTAGTTTATCGTTTGTAAAATATTTATTGACATCCAAGAATGACCAAATTAAATCTCAACACTATAGTATTTCAGTGCATTTTCGACCCAATATGGAGAAATGAGATAAGTTTTACAGGGGTAGATAAGTGGCTAATGAACCTCAATGTGAATAAGTAAAATATTCACCTCTGGTAAGGTAAATAACTATATATCCATCTTTATTTGATAAGAAAAAGTTCACAGAGCCAGTGGTCTCAGGCATATCATGTCAAACTCACATAAAAAGATAGAGAACATTGTTAGCTGTTTTCTGGAAGTTAATCCTAAATTATACCTGAGGCCATAACTCAGTGACATAAAGCTAGCGTATTTGAGACTTCATTATCCTATGTTTACATACAAACATAGTAGAAAATAGCACCTGGGATATTTTCTATAGTTATTCGTATATGTTTTATGCAATACATGTCACAAGTTTATAGCAGCACAATTCATAATAGCTAGATTGTGGAAGCACTATGTATGTCCATCAACAGATGCGTGGATAAAGAAAATGTGTCACTGCACAAAGGAGTACCATGCTTCCGTAATGACAGGCAAACTTGAGGCATTCAGAGGTAGATGGATACAAGTTGAGAACATAATGTTAAATGAAATAAATCAGATGTACAAGTTCAGATATATTACTGCATGCCTGACTTCAGCAGTAATACCTACCATAGATTATAATACCAAGCCATGAATGAAGACATTCAGAGTTGCTGAGGAAAGTCACTCCAAACCTATGTCCTGCTTTTTTAATATGCACAGCAATGCAACTTCAGTTCCATTGATCATGACTTCACATAATCAGGAAGTAGATTAGGTCATATAAAGAAAGAAGGGCAGACAGATAGAAAGTAAAGGAAAAGGGAATGCAAAACACAAGGAAAAAGGCTTTCAGTGAGTACCAAGGCATGCTATATGGCCAAAGACTTTACTTAATTCAAAGGGAGTCCAACATTTCACTTATCCAATGTGATTAGTATAGCAAAAGAAGAAGCTACAAAATGGAAAGGAAGAAGGATTACTTTGGGGTAAGGAAATGCTTTCTGGGGTCAAGAAAGTCTTTCACAGGATGTAAATGAGGATATATATATAAGGCATACATGATATGGATAGACAGATAGATCACATTGTCTATTATGCGCTCGCTCTCTCTGTCTCTGTCTCTCTCTGTCTCTCTCTCTCTCTGTCTCTCTCTCTCTCTTTCTGTCTCTCCTAATATAATCTATATCCTTAACTATGTATGTCAAATTGTGCTCCCTAAACCACTAACCTCAACATTGCTTGGAGCCTTACTGGAAATAATTCTAATTTTTAGGCCCTTCCCCTAAGTACTACATCTCAGACAATCTGGGCATGAACACAGCAATCTGTGTTTTAACAAGCTCTTCAAATGATTCTGATGCATGCTAAAGTTTGAAAAGCACTGTCTCAAATAAAGATGGCAACTAGTTTCTACATAAATGTGGAGTCTTAAAAGAAAAAATGTAAAACAGAGAGGGTTCAAATTTAGCACAATACAATAACCATGCTGGTGGATCTCTGTTCTCTTTACATATCTATTTAAATGAAGAGTAAGGAAATATTTTTAAGTCATTATCCAATTAAAACAAACGGAAGAGAAGACAGTGGGTCCACGATTTTAAGGGTATAGATGATGGAATATCCTGTTGCAGACTTTCAAACTGCTTTATTAGGCAGAACAGACAAAAGTCCAAGGGTGTCATTCCTGTGAGACAAATATGAAGCCAGCTACATAAAAGATAGCAAGACACCAAGCTCTCTGGAAGGTGGGGGTGATGTGTGCTCCTTAAATGTGTGATCTGGATAAAGAATATTTTGAGTAGTTGACCCCTTGATATTCTGTCCCCGCCTCAAGCTACAAAGAATGAATTCTCTGGGGAAAATGCGTTGCATGAGTCAGCTTTTACAGAGTCAGGCAGAAAGCAGAGATAAGAGGACTAGGTGAAAGTCCACATGACAGACAAAGGTGCCTCTTGATTCGTTCAGTTGTGGATCCCAGAAAGTCTATTTTTAAGTATATTTCTTGGAACCTGCAGGAGATTAGAAGTTGGTCTCCGGAGACTTTAATGCTAAGATCAGAAACTCACAACTTCCCAGTGAAGTCTACCACTGTGCCACACCCACCTATGAAGCAACTGCCTTTCAGTGACCTTTTCAATGCTTACTCTTCCATGCAAGGCTACCTAAGAACAGGGAGATAGCTCAGTAGAATAAGCACTTGCCTGGCAAGCACCAGATCCTGAGTTCAATCCTTAGTACCGAAAAAAAAAAAAAAAGGCCATCAGATTTGAAGTTTCCTGCATGAAATGGACAGGCAAAATCTAGCAGAAGAGTGAAACATTTCTCTCTCTCTCCTCTTTCTCTCTCTCTCTCTCTCTCTCTCTCTCTCTCTCTCTCTCTCTCTCTCAAAAAATACATATGCATCTTTAGAAAAGAGAATACAATACATCATATTTACATACACAAAATGTTTAGTACTAAAAGGAACACTCGTAAAATTACGAACAGATCTTTGAGATCAAGAGTAACTACTGTGAAAACTTTCAAAGAACAGATGTAGATAAATCATGGAAATCTCCTATAAGGGAGATAAGGGACAGAAAAAGGGAGAGTGAGGGGAGAAGGAAGGCAAGGAAGATGGGAGGGAGGGCGGGGAGAGAGCAAGTGCTGTAATCTGGAGGCAGCAATAAACTTAACTGTGTTACAAAGATAACAAGAGCAGTAAGGATTGAGCAAATTCCCCAACATGCAGAACAATGAAAGAGACTATCCAAATGGGACTAGAAGCATTTGAGCTACCAGATTGCGCTAAGAAGATTCCATGACTCAAAGAAAAACAAAGCGATACCACATTTGTTTATCCAGTTTCACAGCTTTCTCTGTTCTGTGTTATTCCATACCAACTTCATCACTTTTATTGCCACCAAGCATTAATACCAAAGGGTCTTGTATTGTAGTAAACCCTCAGAAAGCGTTCTTTGGCTAATACATCTGAATCTATTGCATGTTGGGAAAATTAGTTCATTACCACATAAATCATACCACCCTCCGTTTTCTTTCTCTTCGACTCCATTTTTCATTTCTAAATGTAATCTTCTTCATTCTGATTTCCTAGCCATACTTTAAATAGTAGTGACTTATAATACACCACATTGTATGAAAATACAAGACACTTATGTAGAAATTGTAATTAAACTGGCTGGGTGATGTTCTATTATTAGTAAAATTGTGATTTTTTTTATAGTTGTGGGTTAATTGCTAATAACTGTATGCAGTGTTTTCCCTCAAGATGTTTTCTATTACAGTAATTAACAGAGCAGCTGGGAAAGTGGACGTTAACCATTTGTCTTCACAGTAAGCCTCGCTGGGGACTCTCCCGAAACCTTTGCACATGGCATTATTTGTTGTTTCATAGGTGATCTAACAGAGAGGCAAAAAAAAGCATACAGGATGTTCACATTTTGGAGTGACTTTACAGTTTTAAACATAGATTTTCTCTTTGAAAAATTTCTAACATATGTGATAAATGGATTCTGGAGAATATGGAATGTCTTTTAGATGAACGGACTTATTTATCTAGCTTTTATGTACCTATTTCTTAGTATCATCAAGTAAAGAACTTCTGGCACAGTGATTGTATAAGAAGTTCAAGTACCCCAAGACTCTCCTGGCTTAACTGTTCACAGATCTGATTGAACCAGTGAAATCTGGCTTTCCTGAAAAGACAAATCCATTAAGCAAAACTTTAGGAAACACCTTGCCTGATAGCCTTATTTTTCCCCATAATATATGAATTCCCATTTGATTTTTAATTCAGCTCTGCCTATGGATTTTCCTATCCTGAATTCCCTGCTTGTTAATTACTGTCTGCTGCTGGGTCTCACTCTCAAGACCAGATGCAAAATGGGATGATTTAACCTCAGATCTCCTTACCAATTTTGTTATTACATAAGCTCCATCTCTTTCAAGTTCTTTTCTGTAAATGCAAAGAAAAAATGCTGCTTTCTGGTGCAAAGACATTCATTTCCTTTCCTATGAAGCACTTTATTTAACACAGTTTTAAAGAAGAAATATCCAAACAACAAGGACAGGCTGAGTGTAGAGGAGTTTTTAAAATGAAGGTAGGCTTTTAGGAAATCGTGAGATATGTAAGTATTCTTTATTTTCCTCTGGGTAACTAAAATAATAAACATACTACTGTCTGATTCTGTCATCTTTTTAACCAGTGTCTTTCTAGAGGCAAGTATTTTCTTTCTTCTTAAGATTACTTCTTTTCTTTAGATCCAGACAAGTTCTGGCTTGGGTTGTCAGAGCTTCATTGGAAAGCATGTGTTTCTGATTTTCTACAATTACTCCAAATTTACAAACAGACCCTTGGTAAATAAGGCATGAGGCCATTTTCTTTTTTGGGCCCTTGGCCCCTTGGCTCTGAGGTGTGGTGACACAGGCTAACTTCTTAGGGGTACCCACATAATTTCAGCAATCAACAGATAGGTTAACCCCATAACGCCTGTGAACTAAGCAACTGCACTGAAGATGGCAATGTGTAATAGTAGGGTCATGCATCTTGTACAATGAATAACCACTAAGAAGACAATAATATGTAATGCATTAATTATTGAAACTGTCCTACTAATCGGATTTGGAACTGTCTCATTGCTATTTGTTTCTCAATAAAATTATGGGGAAAAATAAATAAAAAGAGAGAGAAATAACTTGAGTGGACATTTCACATACAAATGGTGAATGAGCAAAAGAAAACACTCATTTTAGTCATTTGGGAAAAGCAGAGCAAAACCGCACAGAGCTGCAACTTCACTAGAATACCTGTGCTTCCCAGAGAGCAGTGATGTGTGTCCACGAGGGAGTGTAGAGATCCAATCTCTCTTGCACATTGTCTTGTGTGTGAAAAATGGCAAGGCTGCTTTGGAAAATAGCCTGGAATTACTATAAATGGATAAGCATAAAGTTACCGTATGATCCAGCAATTCCATTGCTGGGTATATACCTATGAACAATAAACAAATATGTCTGTATTCAAAAAAAAATAAAACCATAGTGGTCACACTTGAGTCTAGAATTTGTATGTCTCAAGACCCATCTTTTACTTTTTTCTCTCTTGAAGCATTCTCATTATGTTCTAGGGTGGCTTTGAACTCACTAGGTAGCCCATGCTAGCCTGGAACTCACAACACTCCTACCTCAGCCCTTAGAGTACTGAGATTCCAGGCATTTACCACCACACTCAGCTTCATTTCCCACTTTCAAGAGCAACATACCAGCCAAGTGTGGTGGTGCACACCTGGTGCGCACTTGTGGACCAAGGCCAGAGAACCAGGAGTTTCTGTCCAACCTGGGCTGCCTAGTGTCACCTGAGAACATGGTGAGATCCTGTCCCCAGTAAAGCAAACACAGACAGTGACTCATCCTGAGGGTTTGAAAGCCAAGGAAGTTATAGCGTGTGTCAAGAAACCTCTCCATACATGTCAAACCTGGAAAACTCTCAGCCTGGGCTGTTAGCTGGATCAGATCCAGAAGCAGATCTACAAGAGAATCAGAGACAAGTAGAGCTGGAGTTGGTATAGATGAACCCAATGTGGCAAGTTTCAAAACAATCAGAGGCAGGAGATCATACCGTGAAGTGTGAGATAGTGGCCTACGAGACCAGAGGGAAGTTGCAGCAAAAACAACGTCACAAAGTGAGTACCTTCAAGGAGAAGCAGCTTCTCTGACCAATAGCTCTGGAACAGGAAGCTTTGAAGCTTGCTTCTTCCACTAGAATCACTCAACTTCCCCTTCTCACTGTTTCAGAAAAGCATTCAGACCACATGATGCCATGGTGCTATCTGCTTAATTTTTTAAAAATATTTATTATAAATCATGAGAAAAAAAAAAACAAAACCCTATAAATCATGAGTTGCAGAGAAATGCTTTTAAGAACTTTCTTTTGTTTTTTTTATTTTAGGGAAGGGTCTACAGGGTGTTCAGGGTCTCACTACTAGATCAGACTCATAGTGATCCGCCTGTTTACAGCCTCCCAAGAGCTGGGATTACAGGTGTGCGCCACCACACCCAGTCTCAATTGCTGTCTCAGCATACCCTTGGGGCAGGGCCAGCACAGCAGGCTGGTGGATCGAACCCCCGGCCCCTGCACCTGCTTGCAGGCTCTTTAATCCGCTGAGCTATTTGGCCGGCCCTAGAAACTTTCTTTGATTGTTTGTTTCTAAAACAATTTTAGAAATGTTCTGCAAAGCATGAGTCAGAATTTGAATTGAATTAGAAAATATTAGCTTGCATATTTCTAAAAAAGTCAAGTTCTTCTTAACTTATCCTCATAATTTTTCCTCATGGCCACCTCCTTCCCAATATACTCCCAGATAAACCTAATATCAGAGGGCAAGTTTATTGGCAATTTTTGCAAAAATTCCACTTAATACATTTTAGATAATGGAATTCAAGTTTATTTTTTGCACTTTCTATCTTGGATTTTTTTTTTTTTTCCTCAGAACTGGGAACTGAACTCAGTCCCTTGTGCTTGCCAGGCAAACGCTTATTCTCCTGAGCCATCTCCCGGGCCCACTATCTTGGAATTTTAATTTTGACTTTTTGATCCAAATTTATTTTAAGCTCCTTCATATATGGAAATACATCCTTTATTTACATCTTTCAAAGCACCAGACAGTATTCAGGGAAGTCAATTGAAAGATTTAAGTGTTTTCATTAAAACTAAATTTTCTAAAGGTCAACTTAGAAAATTATTCTGTTAAAATTTTTAGTTGAAGAGGCTTTTCAAAAACCCACTTTATTTTTTGGTTGCTTAGCACATGTTTGTGGCACCTAATGCTTACACTCCCTCTGTGGATCTGCAGTGTGATAGCACAACAGGGCTGATTCCTTTCTTCCTCCACACCTCCTCACCCTCCATCCTTTGATCCATTTCCTCTCTGAGTCAGTTCTAGCTCCTTACTTCTTACTGTCCATCTCTTACTATATTTTGATCTTAATTTATACTTCGGGTCTCTCACACAAGGGAAGCCATATGACAGCTTGTATGTCTGACTTACTTCGTTTAATATTTTGGTCTTAAAACGCATTCATTTTTCTACCAGTGACTCAGAACATAAAAATTAGTAAACAAATGAGTTTCATATGTTTATTTGGCAAACAGAAGAGTGTGCAGACACGGACAATGCTTTTTGTGTTTAAAATACAAACACTGTTTTGTCTGAGAAATGAGAGGTGAGGACCAGTCTTGGCATTTGGTGAATCCTTTATAACCAGGGAGACACACCAGGTTTTGTTAGAAATCAAGAGCGTCTCCTGCCAGTGCTCTAAAGGGAGTAAAAATGAAGCTATATTAAGGCTTGGGTTGCCTTGGCCCAACTATAGAGTAGGAAAACAGCATCTATAGGATGGACCCAAGATGAGCTTCTAATCAGTTTGACTCCAGCTATTTGGTCCATATTAGGACTTCAGGGGACATCTAAGAACTACAATTAATTTATTACCTTGCTCTGAAAATGGTACAGCTACTGTGACACTAATTCTGAGCAACATTTTCAGAAGCTAATACCTACAGTATTTTCTAATTTATATGTTTGGCATTATCACCTCCAACTGTACCTTTTTGAATATTTGTCAAGTGGCCCGCATTCTCATTTGGTAGGATGGTAGCTGTTCTCCCCAAAGAGAGCATTCAAGAAAATGGCCCTACAGTGAAGTGCTAGGATGCGACCTGAAATACATTTTTAGAGGTTTGAAAATAGCTACAGTCTCATGGCAAAAGCTATGCTGTAATCTTGCCTTCTAGGCAGTCCATTCTCTCCAGAATGAAGCCGCAGCTTCATGGAGTTAGTTCATTACTATTTGACTTGTGTCCTGCGATCTAGTACAAAGTCGCCATGGAATTACTGCCCCCCCCCCTTTGTGCAACATTCAAGACTACTGAGTTTTGCTTTCCATTGTTCTTTAAAGGAAAGAAAATTTAAGAAATACGTTTGTCTTTGTGATATGAAGGTGACTATAATAGTGAAATTCGAGACAGGAAGCTGTTTCTTTAGGAAACTAGGAGAGATGATACAGGAAGAAATGTTGCCCACATACAGAGTGACTTCTAATAGTTTATTGATTTCATTGCTTAGCATCCTCTTTTATAGTGAGTGTTAACAAAAACCATGTGTAGAAATGAAATTGACAATATAATCCTAGAGTGTTTTATGTAACTAGATGTTAGCAACAGAGAATACTGTATTGACTCTCAGATTTCAAGCCATGGCACTCCAAGTGACTCATATTAATGCTTTCTATTGATATGAAACCACCCCTCCAAAAACTACAAAGCACTCTGTTAAAATTGCCTTATTGAAATTTGTAACAAGTCAGCAAAGGATGGAATTTGACACTGTGGTGTGTTAAGCTGAGATAATACTTTAAGTTTCCTGATTTTCAATCTAGTTTTTCAGACACTTGATCATTGACTGTCCTTTCAGCTTAAAAAATGCCCAAAATTATCCATTCTATATGAAATTTGAAAATGGCTGCATTTTAGAGGTTCTTTTAGAATCCATAAGCCATTAAGTAAAAGTTTTAAAATCAATTATATGTGAACTCAAGTGACTTCTTTTTTCACCTTAAGATTTGTCTTTTTTTTCAATACCAAAGAAAAACAACAATGCTAAAGAAATATCAAAAAAAATTTTCTAGTATATACACAAAGTAGTCTAGGAATTAAAACATACTCTTCAATAATTCAAAATTATTGATTCTTTAACTACAGAAAAGTGAAATGAGATTTGAAAAGAAGGCAAGGGTTGTGCATGGTGGTGCACACCTCTAACCTCAGCACTCAGAAGGCTGAGGCAGAGGATTGCCAAGAGCTCACGGCCAGGCTGGACCACACAGAGAATTCAAAGCTATGCTGTGCTACACAGTGAAACCTTGGCTTGGTTACTCTTCTCTCATTGCTGAGACAAAATACCCAAAACCCTGAATTAAGGAAAGAAAAGTTTATTCAGCTCAGTTTGTGGAGGGTTCAGTCCACAATCAGCTGACTCCAAGGCAGGGTGGTGTGACACAGAGACAACAGTTCAAGGCCGCAGAGGACAGCAAAAGCAGCAGCAATGCAAGAGGGGGAGGCGAACAGAGCTCTTCTCCTCCCTTATCCTGCAAGCAAGCTACCCACCCAGGGCAGGTGCATCATTCACGCCATCTCAGTGTCTTACTCTTGCACAGGATGAGGATGTTGACAAGGTAAGGCCTCTGGCTCCCTGCTGAGCACCTTAAACTTGGAAACTTCTCAAGTTGACAAAATGTATCAACCATTGCAGCTCTTGCCTCAAAAAAAAATCAGGATTAACTGTATTAGGAAATACTTGAGATCATTTAAAATATGCTGAGCTGTAAAAGGCTCAAGTCAACAACTTCTGACATTGCCAGTCCTATGGAAAACCCACTACTATTATGGACTACTGGACTATATTGGAATATTTTGCTGAATTCACACACCTGCAATATTTAAATGACAATGGAATACCCATCTCTGACAAAACTAAACAAAAAAAAGGGGATACAAATGAAGGACCATTTTGTATCTGTATATTCAAAATAGGATAGATATACAGCTATTTTCTCTTAGTTCAATGAATAGAAAGATTTGTTCTCATAGTGTTTGTGGACAGGATATCACATCTGCATCTTATACTATGAATAACCACTAAGAAGACAACAATATGTAATGTATTAATTATTGAAACTGTCTTACTAATTGATTTTGAAACTGTCTCATTGCTATTTGTTTCTCAATAAAATTATAAAAAAATAAAAATAAAATGGATCTCACATCATGGGAACCAGGAGACCAAGAGCAAAGGGCAAGAGTGGAGAGGTGCACATGCATCGGATTGTGCCCACAGTGACCGTCTCCTGCTAGGTGCCACCTCTGATCTCATCTATAGACTAATCTACTAATGAAGGCCATGTCCCACTGACTCTGAAGTTCCACATGTAGTGCATAAGAACTTTGGGGGATATCCCAGTTCCAAACAACTCCTTGTTCTCCCTCTCTCCCTCCCTCCCTACCTCCCTCCTTTCCTTCCTTTTTGAAGGTAAATATGCATTACTTTCTTACAATATTATTTCTCATCCTTGGCTTAATAATATCTAATGCCTAATGTACAAATTCTTTGATCACATGTAATGAATGTATCAAAAATGAAAATTATAAGATCAAAACTCTACAGAGCTACTACTAAATGGGGGGGAAACTTGGTGCAAAGCAGCATATGTAAGTCAACAACTCAACTATTTCTTGTGCTTGCCAGACAGGTGCTATGTCACTGAGCTATCTCCATAGCTCCTACTGAATTTATCAGTACAGGCTTGGGTCTAACCCATTGTATTCTTCTTCTCCATGTTTTTTAGAACACATCTGCCCTTGCATTCTTCTTAATCACTTGGTCTTTGAAGATATGTAAATGCATGGGTTTTTTTTAAAAAAAATGCTTTTCTGAACGAGCAAACTGCTGTTAGCCTTGCATTGAAATTTCCAAGGAGCATGTGCCTTTCCATAAGTTTTGATGAGACGCATGATGAATTTGGCTGACACCTATCATTGCAATTTAATTTGCCCTGTAAGTTCAAAGGAGAAAATGTGTACAATTTCTTTAGGTTTGAAGGATTTCACACTAGCAATGCTGTGTGCTCTCGTTGGCTTTCTTGGATTCCATGTATTTCCTCTTCCATTTGGAACAGTAGTGTGTTTGGCTAATAACCTCACTGTGTTCTGCTGTTAAGGAAACTGAAGTGCCATTAACACATATTAAAGTGCCATTGATTCCATTAGTGCCCACAAGCACTAAATTCCAATTTCTTTTTAAATAAGCATTAAAACAAATGCAGATGTCCTTTATTAACAAGTAGCATGCTGAGCAACCCTTATTGCAATTGTTTAACATATGAGAGATGTCTTAAAGACCAAGTTAGAATCTTAAGGAGCTGAAACACCCGAACTAGGGGACAGTGAAGGACAAATAAAGGAATAAATATGAATTTTCTTCTTGCACAGGAGCTGATCCAAAATGCCATTTTTTGTCTTTCAGATTTGAATCATAATCGCTTCTCACCTTCGCATGTCTCTAGATTCATAAAACACATATAAGGCAACATTAGTGTAGAGACTTCAGTCTTAAGAATTACAGGAAAGCGGGTGACCAATGGAAACTCAGCTCCCGGAGATGGATGTGACATAGCCCGACCTTTACTTTGTGGCTTTGACCAATGGTTCTCATGATTAGATATCCGCCTAAGCTAGTGCAATGTTGCCACAGAGTCAGTTGAACAGAGAAGAAAATTATGTGCCCACCCAACCAGCCTTTCAAACGAAAGTGACCATTCTTGAACGTTTATTTATACAGAGGGAACTTAGAAGTGTTTGAAGAAAAGTAGAGTCAAATTTGTGGCAAAACAAGTGTTGCATTATTTTTGCATTAGTCTCATCCCAAAGTATTACTTTATTTATCTTCTTTTTATCTCTTCTGTTTGGCACCTATTTTGAGTGTGTGTTTTCTATGTGAAGATATTTCTTGTGATGTGTGTTTAATAATGTTTCAAATAAAGCTGAAGATAGACAAATGTGATCAGTGTTAGCTTGTTTTGTTTGCTACTGTGTTTGCAGAACCTAGAATAGCATCTTAATTGCTATCTGTTGAGTACCTCCTATGTATCACATGCTATTTCTAGAAAGCAATAAAAGATAATAAACGATAGGTAGTAGAAGGAGGTGTATAGGTTAGTAGACACACAGACAGAAATAGTACTTAAATGGAAACAGAAAGCAAGTGAGGGAAGGAAGGAAGGAATGAGGGAAGGAAGGAAGGAGGGAGGGAAGACAACCAGTTGTCTGGACCTGGGATATCCCCCAAAGTTCTTATGTGCTACATGTGGAACTTCAGAGTCAACAGGACACGGCATTCATTAGTAGATTCTTCTATAGATGAACCCAGAGCAAAATGTGCCGTTCAGAGACGATGCCCAGCAGGAGTCCGGTCACTGTGGGCATGATCTGACGCATGCGCACTTCTCCACTTCCGCCCCTTGTTCTTGGTCTCCTGGTTCCCATGATGTGAGCAGTTCCCTCCAGCAGCCCCTTCAGCCAGTACCATTGCTGCCTTGTGGTCAGTCAACCACAGACTGAACATTTGAGCCCAAATGAACCTCTCCTTCTTTCTATGTGGTTGTTGGGCGTCACATGGCAGCAATGAGGTAATGACTAGCACCAAAGAAGAAAGAAGAATGACTTGAAAGAAAAAGAAAATCAGGCACTGATGAGATAGCTCAGTGGCATAAGCACCTACTTGGCAAGCGCAAGGACCCAAGTTCGATCCTGGGTACCGCGTGCCATGCCAACCCCAAAAATAGGTGTAGTGTGCACGCCTGTAATCCCAGCATGGGGGAGGCTGAGGCAGGAGGACCACTATGAATCTAAACTATGTAGTGTATCAAATAAATAAATACAAATTGAAGGGAAGAGGAAAGACAAAATAATTATAGCCCCTATAAGAAAGGAAATGAATTAAGAAAATAATGGTAGGGGCCAGGGAAATGGCTCAGTGGAATAAGTGCTTCCCTGGCAAGCACAAGGGCCTGAGTTCAATCCCCGGGGGGGGGGGGGAAGAAAGAAAGAAAAGAAAATAATGGTATTTATCCCAGCAGGAATGAATACTCCTTTATCCTAAAAGTTCCCTGCTAATATAAGACCACACTCAAGAAAGCAGCACTCCATCAGATTTTTATCAAATTCTTAGCATATCCACAACACTGCTAAGTGCAGAGAAAATTTAAAAATAAATGGTGTGATGCCAGCCCCCAAAATTCTTACAATAAATTTAGGTAAATACCCAAGGAGTATAACATTGCAGGCTTGCCTGTACTTTAACTGAGAAGAGAAAGGCTGGAAGCACTAGAATTCCAGTGGAAGTAACCGTTTATGAGCAGCCTTCCTTCTGTAATCTTACGGGTACTAACAAAAGATGTAAGATTCTTTCTCAGAGGAAAAGAACTGAATAACTGACAGCAAAAATAATAGCAGGAGCATCAGAATACTTGTCTTCTGGGTTCCTATAGTCTCTCCCTAGAATGATAAGAAAGTCTAGGCAAGGGCCAGTCAGATAGCTCGGTGGACTAAATTACCTGCTTAGGCAGGAACAGGGACCAGGGTTCGATCCCTAGAGTGCTGTGCCAGCTCCACCCCCAGGATGCACTGAGATGGTGAGTGATCCTAGGCAGGATGGTGCATGCCTGTAATCCCAGCACATGGGAGGCTGCAAACAGAGGATCACTAGGAGTGCTGTTTGTGTAATGAGACCCTGTAGACCCTGTACTAATTGCATTAAAAAATTTAAAAAAAAATTAAAAGAAAGTCTAGGCAGAACATGGGCATAGGGCAACAGGAGCCTCCAAAATCAAAGAGCTCAGAGAATGAATCTCTCTTACAGCGAACACTAAACAAGCCTGACATTAAGCAAGGCTGCTTTGTTTTTGTTTTCACCTTGACACAATAAATGCATTGTATCAGACCTGTGATTCTACATCTTATACTCTAAAGCTATCGTTTGAGGATGCCCCACCCAAGAATATGAGCAAAAAGGCCCAATGGAGAATATTTCTGTTGTAGTACATAGTTTCAGACATTTGATTTTGTTGATGCATAATGTAGTGCATAATTAAACAAGCTGTACCTGGTTCTGCTGTGGGAGCCAGCAGACATACTGAGAGACAACTGGACAAAGAAAAGCACAGTGGAAAAATTATCAGCACACTTATCACACGGAATAGACTTGGACAATTTGGAATACACGATAATGTCCCTCGTGACCCCCCTCCCTAATACCTACTATGGATGATTTGCTTATATAGAAAGACATGTATAGAAGTCACTGGAGTAGGGTACAACAAAAGATATTGGCCTTGGAGCCGGGGAGATGACTCAGTGGAATAAGCGCTTCCCTGGCAAGTGCAAGGGCATGAGTTCACTCCCCGGTTCTAGAGAGAGAGAGAGAGAGAGAGAGAGAGAGAGAGAGAGAGAGAGAGAGAGAGATTGGCCTGGATTTGTAAGGCATTTGGGCATATTTGGGAGTAGACTTGATAGGTTATGTCATTAAAATATACTTAACCTAAAATTGAGCTCACTTTCTGGCTGCTAAAAGGACTATTCTCATCATAAAAGGGTGGAGAAATAAGCTACAGCTTTAACTTATATCCCCACAGTACTTGCCCTAAAACCAGTCTTCTCAGGTGACTTGAGGGGGGCATCTTATGGGTTTCCCTGGACTAAACCTTTCTCTGGGCTCCCATTATAAGTTCATTATGGTTATAAAAATCTCTCTCTCTTATTAAACAACCATAAAAATATTTTGAGTACTGTATGTTCTTTTTTTGGAATAAAAATGTGGCTCATTATAGTTGGTTTTTACATGTTGGGACTTTCTGGGGAAAAAAATCTTGTTGTTGGACAGCAGGGAGGGTAGAAACAGAGAGAAACTAATGAAATTTTAAAGGAACAGCTTTTATCTCAGTATTTTAGATGTTATGGTTACTTGTTTATCTCCTTGAATTCTAGCTTCTTTTTTGATAAAGAAATCTTTCTTTCAATCCACTGCAATATCAGAAGCAAAACAGAAACCATGTTCCTTTAGATGAGGCATAAATAGCAGGTTAAATAAACTCCTCTGCATACTTCTTTGATGTTTTAATGATCGATAGTCAATAACTCATTAGCCATTTTGCTTTAAAAATTGCACAGCTTTACACAAAAATTCAGGAGAAGAAACTAAAAAAACTTCTGAATTTTCTGCACAGGTAATTTCAGGTTCAGGAGGTTTCTACTAGTTTTTTTTTGTTGTTGTTGTTTGTTTGTTTTTTTGTTTTCTTAACTTCTGTAGAGCAGCATATATCATTCTATTACTCTGTAGGTTCCTAGGTTGACCTAAACAAATTCTAAGGATCTTCTTTGGTCTGTGACTTCCTTCATACATCGCTACATTAGAGTTGCACAAACTGTGTGATTAATTTTGTTTGATTTTCAATGTAAAATAATTATAAATCTTCAAGACATTTCACATATATAACCTCATAAATATGTCACTATTTGTTTACAATATCTTAGAGGACTTTGGGCTCTTAGCAGTGACTAAATCATTCTAAGAATGAAGATTCCAAAATGCAGAAAACAAGAAGCTGAGTATCAGAAGAGGAAATGAGGATTCTTAGTGTTTTCTTTTGTGTTGAATCACACTCAGAAGAGCTTTAAATGTTTTAACGTGGCTGCAGCTTCAGTGATAATTTTAGCTGTCACTGGGCTGTTTCTTGTTACTTAGTCTATAGCCAAGAAGTCTTGAGTTGCTTTAATTTGCTTAGGATTCAGAGCACTTTATTTCTGGGTCTTCAACAACTTGACATCTTGACACAAAGTGTATCTTACAGCAAGGCGGACACCTCCAAAAACATGTACTAGAAGACATCAGTGAACATTGTAAATATTTTCCACTTTTTTCTCACTCATTGCTAAATAACAAATTCAGATGATAATTATCATAAGCTATATAAAAGTTTTCTGTGGACTTAGTAGGAACAAAAATTTTCTATAATCTAGAAAAAAAGAGGGAAAATGATCTAATTCCTTCATATATGGTTCGAACTCAGAGTGGCAAAAAATTGTACAGGAAAAGGTCTTTTATTTCTTTGGATAGGATTGAGAAAAGTAAGTGAAGTCTCCTACACACTGGAGAGAGAGACTGATCTCTGGGACCTTGGAGGGTCATTTTGACCGCAAACATTGCAGAGATGTTGCATATGTATTAGAGAAGATGGCTGTGAAATTTTTTTATTAATTCCAAGTTAGAGAGATTGATTGACATTTACAATGCCATCTTACTATTATTCATCACTTTTGTCTGCAAGAAGTATATTTGCATTCACAAGGACTTCATGTCACATCTTTTGGAGGGTTTTAAAAATAATTTCAATGCTTTATGCCTTTTAAAATTATCAATTTTTGGAGAGCAGTCAAATAGGAAGAGAGGAGATCCTCAAAAAAAGAAGAAGAAGATGTGAATCAAAGAGATATCTGTATCCCTATGTAAATTATAAAATTATTCACAATAACCAACATATAGAATAAACATAAGCATCCATCAACAAATGAAGATAGATAAAGCAAGGATAGTACAGAGACTTGTATCATATAAAGGGGACTATACTCTGAGTTCTGTCCTGCTTGGTGGGTTTTTATTTTGTACAAACATCACAGTGTATACTTATGAAAATTCAGATAGCAACAAAGTCATTAAGCAATATAATGTGCTGAAAAAACATCACATATATACTCTGTCACTGATAGAATTGTTAGACAGTTCACAACTAGATACATGAGACACAGTATTATTCAGCCTCATAAGAGAAGAAGAGAAGGAAAACCTAAATTTAGTTTAAAAATTATACTTACAATATTGCATCCAACAGGTATCAGTATTACATTCAGCATAGCAGAATCTCACATCTGAAAGAATCAAACTGTGAGTTGAACTTTGTTTTTTTTCCATAATTTTATTGAGAAACAAATAGCAATGAGACAGTTTCAAACCAAATTTGTAGGACAGTTTCAATAATTAACACATTGCATACATTCTTCCTAGTGGTTAATTGCTGTACAAGATGCAGACATGATATCCTATTTACAAACACCATTAGAACAAATCCTTCTATTCATTAAGAGAATGTAACTATGTATCTATCCTAACCACTTTGAATACACAGATAGAAAATGAACATTCATCTGTATACCCATTTTTGTTAAGTTCCGTTATTTGAATATTATAGGTGTGTAAACTCAGCATAATTCTAAAAGAGTCCAGTAGCCCATAATAGTATTGGGTCTTCCGCTTCACTCGCAATGTCAAAAATTGTTGACCTGAGTCCCCTACAGCTCAACATAACAGCATGGCTTTACTTCTTATATTTCATTTTTATACTTTTCTGCTGGATGGTTACCTTTGGTTACAACAAATTAGAAAGAGGCCTCTGTGCTAACAAAGGTTTACTTGACTTCCGGTAGAGTTCAAGGAAATTTCAGCTCTAAACTTTAGTCCTATAAATATAACTGGCATTTTTAATAACACCAAGAGTTGGTGAAAAAAATGCAGAAAGCAAGAGAAATAAAAGAGAGCCAAGCATAAAATTAGTCTTCTCTTTACGATTTTCCCAAGGGTGGGAAAATGTCTTTAATTTCTCAGCATTTTTACCTGCAGGCTGAGTATTATACATAGTAGAAATCAGAATAGGAATGTTTTCTCCCTGAGAGGCAAATAAAAGATACCTATTAAGCTTCAACTGTAAAAGATTTTAAGGGAAACTAATATTCACACTACTACTCTATGGTGATCAAGACAAATAAAATTGTTTTGAGACAAAATTAATACTGATCATGCTCAAAAAAATGGGTAGTATGTTTATGTGGCCTAACTGCATTAATTAGATAGGTTATACACACGTGAGCACGAATTGATTAATAATATAAATTCAGTTGTAAGGATGTCTCAGTTACTTTTACTCTTTGCTGGGACAAAATATCGACATGCAAAATTAACAAAGGAAATGTTTATTTAGTTCACAGTTAGTGGAAGTTTCAGCCTCCAAGGCAGAGAGCAGCAGTTCATGGCGGCAGAAAACGAGGAGCAGAGGAGAGACGGCAGCTGGGGCACTTCTCGCTCTTTCTTCTGCGCTGTGGCCAGTGCTGTGAAGGTCAGAGCTCTTCCAAAGAAGCAAGGCAGAGTCTTTCCTCAACCCTTTATAAAGCCTTTTTTATGCTGAGTCATTCTGTGGCAGGCCCTGCACTAGGGTGGACGCAGGCAGGGTCCCCCACTGGCCTGGGCATAGAACTGCCTAGCAGATCCAGCCAAGTTAACACGATGTATCCATCACTACATAGGACATGCGTATTCTGTGCTAACCAAGTTTCCTGACACATGTCTCCAGAATCTATTGACTAAACACGGTACTAACAAATAAAGGTGGGTAAACAGGGCCACTGTAAACTGAAAGAGAATTTCTGAGATCTATAGCTAGTAACAAATCCTATGCCACATTTTCTTTCTGCTCCACCTTGCACAAAATGAGCCCATGAGTTTAGTTGAATGTAATGTCCAGTATAATGGGATGTGAACAAAAAATTAAGAATCAGTGTTTTACAACCTACATTTTTTTTTAATTTTATTTATTTGTGTGTGTGTGTGTGTGTGTGTGTGTGTGTGTGTGTGTGTGTGTGGCCAGCTCAGCCCACCAGGGGGCGCGGCTGGCTGGCATGTGGTGCTGGGGGATTGAACCATGGTCCCTGTGCTTTGCTAAGCTTGTTCTAAGTAGGTGCTTTAGACCACTGAGCCATCTCACCACAACCTACATTTTGCCAACAGATTTTTGAGATTAGAAGAAACATTTACCTTCCTTGCTCCTTGGTTTTCTTTTCTATATAATAACAGGTTAGAATAATTCCAAGATATTTTCTAGATATTTGGTCAAGGGAACTTCTGCTTCCACCCTGGTGACACTAAGTCTCTCTCTCTTTCTTTCTTCCTTTCAGCTACATTATTTAGATGAAACTACTACCCTTGGTTCCAAAGTAGGACATGTGATCAGCCATAGCCAATCAGAGTACTAAAGTTCTGTAACCACAGCGATGTAGCAGCCAGTGTCACATGATCTAGCAATGCCAGTAAGACACAATCATAGTTTGAACTGCTAGGACAATCAGACCCAAGGATGTTGTGAGACTGAAACTGCTGGGACCAACCTAGAAAGCCAATAACAGAAGGCTGAGCAAAGAAAAGAAAAATAAAGTGTTGCTAGCATTATTTCTTCTCCTGAATCAATCCTCATCCCAAACTAAAACAACCTATAAATTTCTCTACTACATGAATCAATGAGTTCCTTTTAAATTAGTATCTGTGCAGATTGATTTCTGATCTATGGAAATGGAAAAAGTCCTGACTATTAACACTTGCACATGCCAGTTGAGTGTTTCAAAACTTTTTGCTGCCCCTAAAGCTTTCAGTATAAAGTAGAATAGACCTGTTAGATCCCTTAGTATGTTTAACTCTTACTAAAAGAACAAGACAAGGGAATCTTGTCTCCAATATACACTTTATTAATTGACTGAAAATAAATTGTGAATTTATATATAAAACTGTAGAGTAAAGTTGCATGACATGCTTGATGTCTAACTACTTGATGGATTTTTTTTTTTTTCTTTTTTTCTTTTGGTGGAGTCAGGTATTGAACTCAGGCCCTTGTACTTGCCAGGAAAGCACTTATTCTACGGAACCATCTCCCTGCCCCCCCTTTTTTTGATAGATTTTTAAAGAACATATTGTCTACCCAAACACTGAGCTAAAAAGAGTCCAAAACTCACTGAATATCTTTGATATTCCAGTAATTATTAAAATTAATATTTATGTGTTAGTTCATCTCTCTTCACTAATCCTCTTCTCTGTTTTCTCCCTCAGAGCCAATTTAGCAAAATCTATCTTTTTCTGGAAGAGACATGTAAACATGTTCCAAAATGGACCCCTTAGAACACTAGTTTCTGTGATAAATCATGCGTAATTTCTTCACTAAGTTAGATAAGTTCTAGAAGCAGTTTAAAGTTTATCCCTCCATGAGAAATTTATCCAACTATTAACACAGTAAGTCTTTGATTAGCTCTCTCTCACATTATTTGCTGCAGCATTTCCCAAACTACTTAAATACAAATCAATCCATGCCCCTGCCTCATTACCTGTGAAGATAGGAGACTAGTTTTCCACAAAACTTACAAAACTCTCCTTTAGTTCTTGTTCTCAGATCCCTGCAAAAACAACTAAGGATAATTAGAACTTAAAGGTATTCTTTCATTAATTGGCCCTTTGACTTATTTACCTAACTGCAGATTCTTAGGCTGCAAAATTACCCATATTTGATAGTTTTGGGACCAACCTCAACTGTTGTCCTTGCAGTTAGATAGTTCTAATTGCCCCTCCTGATACACATCCACTCCCCTCTCTACCCTGTGAAGTCTGCATTTGGGGAAATGCTTGCTTTTTGTATTTATGACGGGTTTGCCCCATAAAAACCACTGGATTATGGTTAAGTGAGAGATTGGTCCAGAGCATCTCTTGCTCCAGTTCTTCCCTGTGTTTGGTTGCCCTGGGTTACAGATAAAGGCCACCTTATCAGTACCCTTCCATATTCACAATGTTTTCTCTCTTACAAAGTTTCTCATTCTTTTTTTTTTTAATTTTTTATTTATGTATGTATGTGTGGGTGGGTGGGTGGATGTGTGTGTGTGGCCAGCTCAGCCCACCAGGGGGCGGGGCTGGCTGGCATGTGGTGCTGGGGGATTGAACCGCGGTCCCTGTGCTTTGCTTAGCTTAGCTTGTTCTAGGTAGGTGCTTTAGACCACTGAGCCATCTCACCAGCCCCAAGTTTCTCATTCTTGGTGCTCATGATATTTTGGGCCTTACAGCTAGTGTTTTATTGTATTTACTTATTAAATAGCATTCCTGGCCAGTGCCCACTACTTGCTAATAGCGTCCCTTCAGTCCTGGGAATCTGAAACATTTCAAGATATTTTCAAATTCTCTTTAATTACCACTACCACCACCACCAGCCCCACCAGCACCACCATCAAGAAAAATGGACAGCTTCCCTCTACAGGTTTGATAATAGTTCCCAGCTTTCAGGCCTCACTGTAGTGATGGGCTCCTCACTACTCAGCACTTTAGTGCTGATACTTAACACAATGATAACTGCCAGTGGTTGGCTGTATTTCACACCTGCCCCAGCATCTGTTTCTCCTTTCCCAAAGCACTCTAATTTGGAATCAACAACCCTCCTCTCTCACACTAATCCATGTGTTCCAGGAAGAACTGCCCTTACTGCTCCTTCAGATCCTGGTTATTCTAAATATATTCCTCTAACCCTTGTAAGCATCTGGCTTAGGAACCCAAGCATGAACTATCCAGCAAAGGATACTACATAGATCAAAGAGGTTGGCTCACATATACCACTCAGTACATTTTGGTCAAATGAAGCATGACAAGAAATTTGATGGACTACCTAGAAAAAGGCATTTCTTCATTGCAAAGAATGACAAACAAAAAATCACATGCTTTTCTCTGAATTTTCCTTGTGCATCTTGTTCCATATCTACTGAGTAAGGAATAAGTATGCACAGTTCAGGAGAGCAAAGCAGAGAAAATTACAAAGAAACACAGTCACTGTTCAGCCCATACCATGGTCAAGTATCTGGCCTGTCTCATTTATATTATTCGATGTATTCTTCCACTTGGCATAGAATTTGGGTTGAGACTTCTTCCACTTGTAACAAAAAGCTTCCTAGGTGAGCCATTCATTCAGCAGTTCGGTATTTTGTGCTTACTATAAAATAGACTCTGTTCCAGGCATTGAAATATTGCAATGACCCAAAGAGAAAACTAGATAAGCAGATTATATACTTAATGTTCCATATCACCTCCAATAGCTCTATGTCTGAATTGGAAAGAGTTTTCAGCTGAGGGATGCTAAGTGGCTTCTATAAGGAGCCCCAACTAAAATGTGTTGAGCTAGACAGTGTCTGTCTGACAAAATAGTCTTCTCTCTCACTGCTCTCAATTGGAATCAACCATTCAGTTGCTACTTAATCTAGATGAGTGGCCATACAGAAGAGACACCAACTAAGTAAGTTCTCTTAAGAAGAATGACTTAGACCACTCCTGAGCCTAGAGGCATTTCCATGAGTATGAGAGAGGAGAAAAAGTAGATAGGGAGCTGCCCTCTATTGATGATATGGTCAATTCCACAGAACACTGAGTCTCATCTATATTCTCCAGTCTGTAGCTTCAGAGAGTTCCCAGGACTCCTTATGGCAGCCAAGAGAACACCTGTAACCTTTTGCATAACCATATCCTATTCCCCCTTTCACCCTAAGTTTGTGTTCTCACTGGAAGTCAGTGAACACCTCTGCTTTCAGATCTCCCCTCGCAGTGACTACCACTCTACCAGATACCCTCGATTTTCACAGGGAAAGAAAATTGTGCATACTTATCTGATTGATTGCCTCCCTAATTCCTCAGCCCTTCATTCTGCCCACTCACGTGGGATGGAAGGGACAAAGCTTGTATTTCTTCATGTTTGTCAGATGCTTTATCTATTTCACACCTCTGACTCTGGCCCTTTGCTAGAACCATTGCACAGACTGAATATAGAGCCAAGACAAACTTCATTGATAATATTCTTCATAAAGCATTCTAGGAATAGTTCCTCTACTTCATTACAAAGATCAGCTCATTGATAAATGGAACTTATTTGAGAATCAAATAAGATGACATAAAATCTGTTGGTAAAATATAAATGACCATAAACATCTAAGATACCATGTTATGATGAAGACATAAAGAAATAATGCATTTCACTCTAAAATCCGATTCCAGTTTTTCTCTATGCTTAAAATAAATCATTCCATTAAAAATGTAACTGTATACTGGTACAATATGGAATAAGATAATAATCAATATTGTATAAGCTTGCAAGTTGTTTACAAGACTTAGACCCATCAAATAATATTTTAGAGTGAAATGGCTTCACCGATTATCAGTTAGTAGACCCCAGTCCAGACACACTAACAGAATCACTTCTGGAGACTGAAATAATGAAAATCTCCATGGTCTACATTTAAATAAAGTGGAATTAAATTTTCCTTCCTGGAAAGAATGAAATTATATGAAAGAAACAAATGAAAATTAAGACTTACTAATATAGCATTTAAAATTTTAAAGTTAGAGCTCCTTTGATAAGTCGTAACTTCTATACGGATGAGTAGAGTTTAAAAAAAAATTAAAAACACTCACCCTATCTATAATCATATTTTCAGTGCTAAACAAAGAAAAAGTACTTATATCTAGTAATCATTTCATGTTTAAAGAGAAACACAAAGAATTTCTTCAATTGTGCAAAAGTTTTCTTTGCCTAAGTTTCTCAGAAATACTCCTGACCTCTTAAGGACAGCAGTAGTACCCCTTTCCAGAATCTTCAATTCTCTACTTAGGCATTACAGCAGCTGCTTCTTTGCCCATCACTGGAGACGTAGCATGACTTCAGAAAAAGTATTTCCTCCTAACACTTAGATTGGCCTAGAACAGCAGCTTGCTCAGAAACACAGATGCCTGAGATAGAAATAGTCTTGTTTCGCTGGCTCCCTGGTCCAGAAGACAAATGAGGAGGGGGCCAGCACAGCGAGGGAGGTGCTGCTGGAGGCAGCATCCTGTTGGCAAAGTGAACCACTGCTGCCACTCCAAACGTGTCCTAAAGAAGCTGGAGTTTAGGTGGAGTGGAAGGGTTTTTGGGATTTGTTTTTTCCTGTGACTCTACAAGGGTGGTAGGGATAGCAGCTGTGCTTTCTCTCCTTAGAAAGGCATTTTAGGGTTAGATTTTCCCTAAGGAAGAAGCAGATGGAGAGTAGCTTGACTTGCACATATGTAGATGTTGCTGGCATTCAGCTGCTGTTACTGACCCCAGATTAAATGGCAAAATAGGACTTTGGAGAAAAGACAAGATGGTTATTCAAGAGACTCTTTCCAAGTGGGCTGCCCTAAAATCCCAAGGATGTATTGATATTAGGGAATAACTGTGTAGTCTCAGAAATTCCTCTAAATTCGGTAGCAGCAGACTGTCGCTTCATGCAAAATGATAATACTGATCTGCTATTAAACATGATAGGCAAGGTAGCCATGCAGATGAATAGCACACAGTTCCTGGCCACAGAGTGGTTGCCGTCAAATTCTCTAGCAGGACAATGAGTTGATACTAAACTGTCTTTTTCCACAATCACCGAGACATTTTCCTTTCATGGAGCATACTTCCCACCTTGCATCACCCTGCAGAGAACTGCCTGTTCCCCATGGACTGCATTACCCAGGAGAGTAATGTAATTGGGTGAGACCAAAGGAGAGAAAACACATCTGCCTTCTTCCTGACTTCGCTTCCAAAGATTTAAGCCCTTGAGGACACAGTGAACTCATATAAGGGATAAAACACTTGCTTGAAATATAAAAACGCTCCTTTTTTGAAGCAGAAAAGGGAGATGAAAGGGGAGAAGATGAGAGAAGAGAGTTTAATGAGAAAGGGAATGCGGGCCAAACTTGTTACGGTCATGCAAAGCAAAAAATATCTTCAGCAAAATGCAACCGTGACATTGTTCAAGCATCTAGGAGCTGAATGGGAGCTGAATTTTAATGGGAACACAATCCCAAGCCTACAGAAATAGTTCATGTACCTGAGATGATGCCAGCGACTCCTCCTACTGGCATTGGCATCTGCAGGAGTTTCCCTTCATGAGCAGCCAGTATTTTGTCAAGAGATCACACAGCCTTTAATATCTTCCCCAATGCAGAGATTTGGCTTTTAATCTGTCTTAAGTATTTCACACACATATATTTGCTACATCCCAAAGAATAAGATTACATACTGGTTTTAAGACCTTATATCTGTTTTTCAGCAGTTCTTGGGAAAATAAAGCAAAAACTGGTCAAAATAATCCCTGATGCACATACCTATAATTCTGGCACTGTAGGAGGCTAAGGTGGGAGCACCACTTGTTTAAGTCTAGCAGGGGCAATTTAATAAGTTAGAAACACCAGGGCCTTGAGGTTAAAAAAGAAAATTAAAAAGGGGTGGAGATGTGGCTCAATTTGAAGGGCTGGATACATGCCACATTACAGATGTTACCAAGAGAGAAAGATATAAGACTAAAGAAGAGTAGAACAGGAGAAAAACAAAGAGGGTAGTCATTCATGTTTAGAGGACAAGTAAACGATTGGCTTTGTTAAAAAGATCACATCAAACATTACTCTAGAAAGAAGAGGAAATGGAGGCTTTCTGGGTGGAAGTTGCAGCAAGAAAATCAGTTTTCAGACATGAAAACTATCCAGAGATTTGTCTCAAAAACTTCCAGATGACTCGTTCTTGATAGAGTTGAAGAATCATTCATTCATAGTGTTCATGTTATCAATATGAGGTGTTTGAGAATACTAGTAAGAGACTTATACTAAGTACTTAGGTAAGGATATCAGGGTGGAGTTTATACTGAAGGATTCTGGGTAATTAATAAATTATTTCTTAATGGCCTCTGATAATGGTGAAATATATCTCATCCAATAGACAAAGTCAGCAGTAGCGTAGATTCTCTTAATCACCTGAGATTCTGTAGAACAGGTGATTAAGAATTTGACAGAACAGCTCCAAATGCAGGCAAGGTGACTAAGGGAAACTTCAAGACTACAGACCTAGAAGTTCTTTGACTAGATGTATTCAGCTGGGCAGGCTGATGAGCACCTGTAGCTTCAGATCCTTAGAAAATGGAGCCAAAAAAATTTGCTTGATCTCAGAGTTCAAAGCCTGTCTGGGCAATTTAGCGAGAACAAATCTTTTTAATATGTAAGGAAAGTTGCACCCTTTCTGGAAAGAGGAATATGACAATGAGACTGGGTGTGGGGGCACACGCCTAGAATGCTTGGGAGGCTGAAACAGGAAGATCACTATTAGTCCAGTCTGTGTAGTAAGACCCTGTGCTAAATCCATTTTTAAAAATCCTATGGGTGGAGAGAGACTACAGGGTTTTGAAGAGTCATATACATACTGAGAGACAGACAGAGAGAGAGAGAGAGAGAGAGAGAGAGAGAGAGAGAGAGAGAGAGAGAGAGAGAAACTAAACCAATAGGCACACATATTTTGCCTTTTTGTGAAGTTAGAAAGTCTTTAAGGCCTTTTTTCACCTGAACTTTTAGAAAACTATCTCTACAGGGTGCTTACTTTCTATCTAATATCTTGTCCCTATCCCAGCTTTCTATCAGTGCCAGCTTAACATCCCAGACACTGTTGTAGTCGGTCTTTTCCTGGAAAGAGCCCTTGGGCCTCATGCTTTAAAGAGCCCCACTCTGGTTTCCCTTGGGTCACATCAATTCCTACAGTGGGTGTCATGGCATCATTGCTGGGCCCTGAAAGTTCTAGATGTCTCTACCCAAATGGGTCTAAATTTGTCTGAAGAGTGTGTATCTGCTCTGTCCTAGGTTCCACTTTCCAAAGACCAGCAGAGCAGTGGCCAACAGGTGGGTGTTTGCATTTGACAGGGGTTGAAGTTGGTGGGGCAGAAGAGAAAAGAACGGATGACTTAGGACAAGCATGCATGAGCATGAGAGTGACAAGTCGTGATGGCCAGAAGATGGCTCTTCCTCACAAGGAGAATCTGAACTCTAACTGACCTTCTACATTAGAGTTAAGATATATTTATTGTAACTTTATTATGAATTTTCAATTGGCACATAATAGTTGTACATATCTATGAAATATAGTATGATCCTCTGACACATATGCAAAGATCAAATCAGGGTGACTAGCATTCCCCTCTCTTTACTTACAATTCCTTTGTGTTGGCAAGCTTCAAATTCCTCTCTGCAGTACAGGGCTTTCAGACCTCCATCTGTACTTCTGTTCAAAGCTTCACAAACTTAGGATGAGCCAACTCATATCAGAACTGTGAGTTGAACAAATGCTGGTCAAGATAAGAAATATTTGCTCTTATAAATTAATATATTAACCTTCTTATTTATATATAAGTCCCTGACAAACTTCCTGCCTTGAACTCCTTCCTAGGCATTCCCACAACTGGTTGCCACATTCTGCAACTCTGAGGACTTAACACCAGCCAGGGGATCACACCAAGACAGTGGCACTTGTGCGCTTGCCAAGGAGCCAGCTGACATTGTGGATGACATCAGAGCCCTGTCTATAAGACAGGGTAAGAAAAACTGGAAGAGGGAAATAAAATGAAGATGAGCTGAAGCCAAATACAAAGAAAGTATTCTTCTTGAACACATGAATAAAGAATACCAGCCATTACTCAACTTCATTTTAAATGCTTAGAATTAATAGCAAAAAGCAAAAGTTCTGATGCATCAATTTAGGGGAGAAAAAACCTGTTTACAAGTACTAAGTGTCCCTTAAGTAAAATTATGAAAATTGGAATAGAAATTCAATATATTGCACAAATAGAATATTATGTGGGAGGCATTGAAAAGAGCATTTGATATCTACCTAAGCTCTGAAAATTAGGAATATCCTACTGAAACCATTTCCTTAGTGCTTACTGGAGACTGCTTAAAGCAATTAAAACTGACAACATATGAGGGAGCTACGACCGCATTAAGGACAACTGCATGTGGAGTTGCCTCAGGGTCTGAGGCAGGTGGCTGTGGGGATCAGTAACAGCTTCCCCCATCACAGGCAGATATTCTGCTCTATTCTTCTCTGGGGACTCTGCAAGATGGGCCTGTCTATTATTAATAGATACTGGCTATTACAAAGGTAGACAATTTTAACACTTTCCACACTGAAGGAAAAAACTTAGAACTTATAATGTGTCATAATAGTATGTGAGTCTCTGGCACACACAGCTTGAAGGCACTCTTGTTCTATTTGAGCTCAAAATCACAAAGAATATTTTACACTATGGCTCCATTTCTTATAGATAAATATTTGAGCACTTGTGGTTGCAGATTGAAGGAACACCACCCCTACTTATCAGCTGCAATTTTTTGGAAAGATTGCAAATATTATCTTCCCCATTCTTAGCCTATGTTATGGTGGGTAAGAGTCCGTAAGGAATGGGAAAGAAAAGAAAGTAAAAATAGAAAAGGGGAAAAAGCACACACAATATATTAAAACTAAAATCTCATGTCTTAATATAATACCTCTCCATTTAAAATATTCTTATGTAACCTGTTTATTTGATTTACTTGCTTGCTTGTTCTAATCAGTCAAGGAGCCTGGTATTACTGCATTCATTTCATTAAAGAAAAAAAGATCATCATTGACTAAATGACTTGCCCAAGATCACAAATAATAGTTTTGAATATTGGGCCAGAATTAATAAAAAATTTCCACTTCTCCACTCACAAGACTAAGATCGTATTCATGTTATGGATGATACTTAAGTCTTCTGATGGTCATTGTGTTACTTAAGCTTTTAATCCATTAATGTGGCCTTCATATCACAGACACGGGGATTGAAACTAAGTTACTTGGGCAAGTCACGGTTTTTAAAGCATCAAGCTAAAATTGGCCAGCTCTGTGTGCCTTTGCTCTTGGTCATTACAGCTCAAAGCATGGTACAGACAGATAAAATTCACCTTCTTATCTTTGGTTTTCAGACGTAATGAAAGAAAGGGCCATAATTATCTTTTCTCTATTCCTTTACTTTAGTATTATTTTGTTCTTTGTTAATTACAAACAAGGAAACTGCAAATATTTAAAAAATAGAAAATGCGTTTTTAAGTGCAGTTGGACCAAATTCCAAATTCTCATTATCCTAAAATAGAATTTTCAATCACTCTTTTTCCATTGGCCTATCTCTACCCATATATTTTCTTTGTACCCTGTGAAGTTAAATATTGAATCTTTTTCAAAACACACTTGCTTAATCCCCTCTGTGTGCATTCTGAAATTTCAGTCTGGATAGAGTTAGCTAGTTATCTATCAATATCTGCTCTCCTTCCATACACACAGAAAGTTGGTTCTATGACCAGTTTTTCTAAAATAGCCTTCAAGGTACAGTGGGCATCAGGTGCAGCTCTAGGTAATAACATGTAAGCAGCAGATGACAGGGACTATCTGGGTGTGCTTGCCCTTTCTAAAAAGAACACAACTATCCCCCCCCCCCCGCCCAATTGCTTTCTCATTTTCCCTTTGCAGCACTCAGGCAAAGTTAAAGACTGAGTCCCTTGGATCCATGAGAGGACCACATGAATCAAAATCTGATGCCAAGCAGTGCAGCAGCAGACAGAGAAAATGTATGTAGGCATCAGGGACACCAGCATCTCCTCTCTCGTCCTGAGTGGCTGCTCTCTAAGCTATTTTTAATGAGGGCTCAATAAATCCTTTGGGAATAACCAAGTATAGATTTTTATGGAGTTGAAATTAATTTTACAGATTACATTCTTTATTGCTGAGGTAATGGCATATTCAAATACATTGCTACAAAAAACAAAAACAAATATAATAGCAACAAAACTAGTGACAATTTTCACAAGAGTTCACACAGGTTTTGGGGTGTGAATTTATCCTACTCAAAACTCAAAATATTTTCTATCGGCTCTTGGAAAAGACAGATATTTATAGACAAGAGATAGAATGAGCAGATAAAGCAAAAAGATACTACACAGAAATACAAAATGAGAAAGGAAGTGAAAGTATACATGCTTATTTTACTTCTGTGAAATTTTCTTCTATGAATGATCAACACTCAGCACTACTAAAGCAGATAAAATTATCCAGGCAGAATTCTACTTAAAAACAAATTTTTAATTTGGGAAACTCTTTCATTTCCACTCATTTTGTTTGTGTTTCTTCACAGAATTCTAATATCTTTAGTCCCCTGCAAGCCCTCGTGTCTTCTGCTGTAGTGTGTCATGTGTGTGTGAGCTCTGGCATGGCCAAAGGCTACCCCCAAAATGTATTTATCCCATTTTTCTCACTTTTAAGACATGTATATGTTAAAGAATCCTGATATATTAAACAAAAATATGCTCTTCTTTCATATAAAATACCCATAAAGCTTAACCTATTTCTCACAGTTTGAGGCATAATTAATCATAAAGGCTTTAGTCGCCATTGCACCCATCGGCCTTGTGGTCCCCCTTAAATGCCCGTCTGGGGGGAGCTCACCTATCCTTTGGTAGAGTCAGCTCTGTCTCCAAGTGAAAAAAATCCTTGCATGAGTGATTGTTGCACAGAACCATCATCATTACACCTGCTCTGCAGCCCAATTCCTTCCTGCTACCCGGAAAGTGTCCTTTTTTAAGCTATTTTGATTGAGCTCTCATAAACCCTGTGCAACTCGAATAGTGTCTTACTTTGGTTTTGTATTGTGTAATCCCAATCTGAGAAATGTAGCAGCTTTTGTAATTCACTGCAGCATTGTCTTTCTTTAACTTTTGAGTTGTGTTATTACGTTTGTTCATCCAGTCCCTTAGGACATATGGATCAAAATGGCTATTAGGGGAACGTTTATTTCCACTTAATTGAAAGTTGTTGGTCAGACAAGTGTTCTCTGTAATTGTTCGCATGGGATGTTAAAATAAATCCATACTGCATTTTCTCAGATCTAAGCAGATCTGTATGATTTTCTTTAACTTCGGTCTGCACTTTTTGTCTAAACAATACTGAACCAAACATTTTTGCTCTGGAGCTTCTTTTGTGATTCTAAGCTTTTGTTTTTGGATGCATTAGTGGGTGAGAAATTTGAACACTGAAGGTTGCATGATGAATGATTTTAAAAAATCAAACAATTCTAATTCCGTACGATTATTCTTAATAATTTTTAACAATGATATCAATTTTTATCCATTGTTCCCACTTATTCCCCATTTTCGAGAACAAAATGCAGCATTTGTTAAAATAAAGTAATTGATGAACAATTACACTTAATGTGCATCAAGCCTTTTCCTGTCTCATAATGTGTTGAAGTTATGGATTCCGACACAGTATCTTAGCACATGCGGACAGCAGACTGCACTCTGTCTTTTCATGCTGTCATATTCCTGTGTTGATATCTCTGTTTTAAGATGAGTTGCCCCATGCATCACCAATTGTCTTTTGTTTTCATGCTGCAGGGAAGACTGGGCTAATCCATATGTCACTATGAAACTTCAGGCCTCTCTGTTTGACAGGTAGCAAGCCTGACAGCAATCTATTGAAAATGCATTTTAGGCAGCAATCTATTGAAAATGCATTTCAGACTATCATTTTTTCAGTCTAATTTACTCTTAATAAAATGACTTAGAAGACAAAGGGTCCACTCTGTGTTGTTTTGCTTCTTTCATATAATTGCATTTGGAGCGAGAGACACCGATAGTTTTCACAAACCCAAAATGATGAAATTCCCTCAGGACTAACATGTGATGGCTTCATGATAAATAGCACTTTGAGCCTAAGTGATCCCCAAGCACTTTGGGAACTGTGCACATTCAGATAACTCCCCAGGGGCAGGGAAACGGCCTGACATCCCTCCAGGCCTACAGCAAGGTACATCGGCACAGGCCACTCTGTGCAGTGGAGAAGCACAGCCCATTCCCTGCACACACACTGTGAGGAGATACAGGGCACTGGTGTGCTGTCGGTGTGTGTATGCACACGCTGCAACTGCTAACGAAACACTAGGAAAGCACATGTGTACAAAATATGATGAAGTAGTATATATAAAACTGGCAGCATTAAATTATTTCTTGAAATTATTTATATCATGTTTTTGTTGCAGGGTATCACGCAGCTAGGATGTGCAGTGATTCTGGTTTCAGCCTCGCCAGAGCTGGGATTACAGGCGTGTGCCGCTGTTGTCTTGGTGGCCAGCTAGTGTGCCCAGGGGCGCAGCTGGCACAGCATGTGGTGCTGGAGATTGAACCCAGGTCCTTGTGAATGCCAGGCAGGCGCTTAGACCTCCAAGATATCGCCACAGCCCCAAATTATTTCTTAACATAGCTTAATTTTCTAAGTTCACTTTCTGTTGTACATGCATGTATAGAAAATTTCTTTCTCCTCTAAAAAAAGAGAAATCATAAAAATTAATATCTGCTGTCCTTTAATCCATCTTGTGGTACCATGGCCAAGTTATTAAACAAATTTCAAAATGTAAAACAATACAGTTTTCTTTACATGAGTTTTGATCAAATTTTGCCAAAACCTTTACAATGCTTTCTAAAATGTTTAAAAGTCTTTAGAGTTTCATAAACTATATCAGTATAATCAATTAATAATGTTCATAGAGCAAAAAATATCTGCAGCAAGAACAGAAAAGATATATTTCTTGATTAGTTACTCTAATTTTAATGGTCATCTTTGTTATTTTTGTTACACTAATGATAATTAAATTTTAAATTGGAGGAAAGAAGATGACTGCGATTTAATTATTACAATTACAATTTTTAATTTAAAAATTGAAAAAATTGGTTAATTTTACATATGTTTAACTAGAAATCTGGGTATAATAATTTGGCCTTTTTCTAACATATGTGATATTCAGACAGATAGTGATGTTAAGCTTAACTGCCGGTGTTATAGGATAATAATTTCATAAAGCTTCTCTTCTGGATGGTTAACAACTGAAGTTTGCAGACCAAAAATTAGACAGATAGATGGGCTAAAAAGATAGCCAATAATTTGGACCTAGCCCTTCAAAGTCAATGAGGACTCAGGACATAAAAGAACCTCTGCTGTGACATCCTGTAACTAAGTACTGTCCCAAATGTTCTGATGGAGATTATGGGCCACAGAGGAAAGTGATCAACAGTGTAGAGTATGCCTAAAGAGAGTCAACTAGAGACAAAACATTCTCTCAGGCTTTCACAGAGAGCAAATTGGTCAAGCAATGGCCGTGACTCATCCAGATGGCTGACACTGACAAAAGATCTACAAGGTGCTATATGTAGTTTCAGGGTAAATCCTGAAGAGATTTGACTGACCTTATCAGACAGCAAAAGTTGCATTTTTAGCTATATAGGTCTTGCTTTAACTTGGTCTTAACCATCCAGCAGAAAACTGTAACCACGAGGTATAAAAAGTAAAGCTTTATTAGTATGCTGAGCTATAAAAGGCTCAAGTGAACAACTTCCGACAACTGCCAGTTTTGCTGATAAACCACTATAATTATGGACTATTGGACTATATTGAGTTATTTTGCTGAATTCACACACCTACAATCTTTGGACTGGCCTCAAGTAGGAAAAGGCCCTTTAAAGACTTCTCCAAATATAGCTTCTCTAACAGCAATGGGACACCCATCTCTGACAAAACAAAACAGAAAAGGGGGATATAAATAAAGGACCGGAGAAGAAAGGTTTGTACTAATATTGTTTAGACAAGATATGTCTACATCTTGTGCTCTGAATAACTACTATGAAGACAACATTATGCAATGTATTAATTATTGTAACTGTCCTACTAACCTGTTTTAAAACTGTTTCATTGATATTTTATCTTTTTT
>NW_004524631.1:8424257-8432601 GCF_000260255.1 Octodon degus
GCTGCATTTTACAACCTCAAAATAGCAACACTAAGTTTACTCCCCTTATAAAGCTGTGGTGTTAATTCTTGTAATGCAATGTTTTGGTGCCATCTGGTGTGTAGTTTGCAGGTTTGCAGCTTCACTTAAGGATCTAAGGAAATATTTTCAGGACAGACAAAAGAAGGACCAGAGCACAGAGGACATTATTAATCTGCACAAGCCACAACTAACGTGGTGCCCATAAGATGTGCTGGGAATTTTGAATAAGGACATGAAGGAGAAGTGGCAGTCAAGATAGGAGGGAAGTGAGAGAACACACAGTGATTGGTCCAGGCCAGCAAGAGCAAGGACAAGAACAAACAGCAGGAGGCTGCAGGGAGGGGTGGCACCCTGAGACCTGAACCTTGGAATCAGCTCTGATCACCTGGGGTGGTTCTGGGCTCTACGGAATGGAAACGTCAGAGCTGAAGGCCAAAGCACATATCTAGCACGTGCTTCTGGCCAATAGTCCAAGCCGTTCTGCCAAAGACTTTGAAGATATTTGTCCTTCATAGGAAAAGAGAGAGTTAACCCCAGAGTAGGAAAATCTGAGGCAGAGTGCCAGCAGAATCTGCTGAAAGGTCTAAGTGAGAACTCCAACTTTGAGAAGATTCAAAGTTACTTCGACTCAGAATTAGTGGACTTCCCTCCCTTGATCAGCTCAGCCCTTCAAAACCAAACAAACAAATACACAAAACACCAACCAGCAATCATTGTTTTTTTTTTTCCTTAGTGGTGAAAAATCATCTATTTTCCAAGCTGAAACATAATTTTCTTTTCCTGTTACTATTCTTCATGGTCTGAATGTAGTTCATATTAATGTTTTATTGATTTCTTCCACTAAATATCTCTTGAATCCCTCTCTCTCTCTCTCTCTCTCTCTCTCTCTCTCTCTCTCTCTCTCTCCATCAATGGATTGAGCAAACACTCTCTCACCTGGTTGACTGGACCACTTCCTACTGCCCCCTCCAAATAACTTCTGGCTCACCATATTATCTCCATAATGAAATCAGTGCTGTGTGCACTGATACTTCCTTTAAAGGTAGTATGATGGAGTCACCGTTCTTGCTAAAAATATTCTTGTTAGAATGCTCACTCTTAACTGAATGACCAAACTGCAAGCTTCTGCATGTTGAGGACCCTGTCCATCTTCTGTACTCTCAAATTTAACCCTTCAACCTTTGGGTATAGCCAGTTATTCCTACCACAGGATATTTGTCTATGCTCCTTCACTGCCCAGGCACACATATCCCTTAATTTCATCTGCCTAACTCTTATTCATCATTCAGCATACAGCGTTAAGTCCCAGATTTTCTCCTGGCCTTTTGAAGTCAAAGCCTTGATCTTCAGTTCCAGTAGCTTCAAATTTGTCTCATGTAGGCAAACATCACACTTGTAATTTTATTTATAGAAACTCCTTCAAGATCTGCACCCTGCTAGAACATGCTTCCAATGAGGCCAGGGCCTGAACATATATTGACTCACCTTTTTAAAAAAATAATTTTATTGAGAAACAAATAGCAATGAGACAGTTTCAAAACCAATCAGCAGGGCAGTTTCAATAATAAATGCATTGCACATTGTTGTCTCAGTAGTTATTCATTGTACAAGATGCAGACATGACATCCCATCCACAAACACTATTAGAACAAATCTTATTCATTGAATTAAGAAAATGCAGTTGTATATCTATCCTAACTATTTTGTACATACAGATATAAAATGGTCCTTCATTTGTATCCCCTTTTTTGTTTAGTTTTGTCAGAAAAGGGTATTCCACTGTCATTTAAATATTGTAGGTACATGAATTCAGCAAAATATTCCAATATAGTCCAGTAGTCCATAATAGTAGTGGGTCATCCACAGGACTGGCAATCTGACTCACCTTTGTATATTCTGAGAACAGTCCCAAGATTGACAGACTTGGTAAAGGAGGAGCAGGAGGGACTAACAGAAGAAATAAGGAAGGGAGAGAACACTAGAACAGTTGACACTCTCGTAGAAACCCAAAGACTTTTCTAAACCGCAAACTACAATAAAGAGGTTGAGAAATATGTATGACCTAATGTGTACTGTGAATTCCCTCCTGCAATCCTACCAGTGACGGGACTTGGGGCATGTAGTATTAGCAGGACACTGTTGAGGCCAGAAAGCCAGTGGGTCCAACCCTGGCTCCCCTGTGAGCCAATCTCAAGCAACTCCCTCTACCTCTGTAGGACGCAGTTTTTATGAGCATAAGAGGGAGACCATAGTCACACCTGCTTCACAGAGCTGGTGATAATAAATCAGGTAGCTTGAAATCAAGTATGCCGACTGCAGACAACATGAGCTTTTATCATCATCTACGGCTGCACCCTGCTGGAAAAACTGTTGCTATGGCTGTCAACTCCAGAAGCATTTTCCGTACATCTGTGTTTCCGCACCTTTCTGCTTCTTGACCTCTGGACCTATTAACTAGCATTTTTTCTTTCCCTCTAAGAAAACGCTGAGACAATGAATTTAGAAAGAAGTAAGGGCTGTGGATTTGGGCTCTTAAGGGTTCCAATCCCCACTGCTCTAGGCCTCTGGGGAGGTGGCACAAGATCATGAGAGCACATGGCCGAGAAAGCTGCCCACCTCATGTGCCGTGAGCATAGACAAAGAGGAAGAGGCAGGCTCCACAAATCACACGCAAGCGTGCGATCCGGATGACGGAAGTGTCACCCTTGCAGCCTCACCTCTGGGAGGTACCACGTAATAGCCAAACTCGTTATACAGCAAAATCTTCCTCACCTCCAGGACCTAAATCAAATGCTGCCTCCTCCAGGAAGTCTTTTGTGCCTCCTTCATAGAAACCCACATATATTTCACTGAGGTACTCTATCCCATGTCACTTTATCAATGCTCCTAGAACTCACTGATCCTGCCTACAATTGACACACACATATCAAGCAGCAAATGGTCAGATTTTTACTTGCAACATTTTATGTTTAAAAAAAACACTTAAAATATATCTTATTTTGGAAGTATGTTAATTTGTTAGTTATTTTCTCAACCCCTTTACATCCAACAACAAAATAATGACATTTATTTAACACTTGCCTTGTGGCAGCAGGAGGTTCTTTTAGAACTTGTCTCAGGGGACTATATGGAAAAGTTAACAGGACAGCAAGCAACAAAGTCTGTGTACTCCAAATAACCATAAAATTGAAAGGAAGGTAGATGGAAGGGAGAGAGGGAGGGAGCAAGGGAGAGAGAAAGGGAGGGAGAAAAGAGGAAGGGAGAGAAGGACAGAGGACCCCCAAGTAAGTGGCTAGTTGTGGTAAAATGCCTTGTTTGCCTCACTAGGTGATTTTTACTGGAGACTTCTGAAAGATGCACAAAAGGGGCCCAGAATCAGTCAGCATCTATCTGCCCAAGGCCACCTGACAAAAGGACCAGATGTGCAAGAACTTTTATTCCCTTTGTTCCCACTGGCAGAAAATTCAGATCAGAGAATTTTTTTTTGAATACCACTTGAAAGCTTAATAGAGTTTGCAACGTCGAATATCTCTATGAAAAGCATTTTATATGTAAAATATAGAAGAAACTTCATCAGTTAACCTGTGTTTTCAATCAGTCTCAATAGAAAGATTTCCCTGCCAATAAAATCTTAATGGGCAGTGGAGAATGAAAATAAAGATAGTTTCTTATTATGTCTCCTGAGTCCTGTTATAATGCCACCAGATATATTCCAGTATATATCTGGTATAATACTACTAGTAGTATTAGGTACTGTTCCCACTTTAAAGCTTAGGAAACAAATGCAGTGAGAGTTTAGATAAGTTTCCTAAAGGCATAAGACATACAGCAAATCAATTTGGGATTCATGATATGAACTAAATATCGGAGTCCAGGTCCAGGTTAGACCTAACTATTCTGCTTCAGGTGTCTTAATATAAGATTATCGTATGAAAATACACTGGAATTATTACATGTGTTGTTTACAAATGTGGTTTTGACTCTTCTCTTAAAATCCATTCTACACCAAATCTCGTTTTATTGAATCATCGCGATCCCAATGCTTGGCCGGCTCCCTGGAACACCTGGATGATCTTGCCCTCTCCCACCTATGAAAAACATGTCAGGATACTGTGGGAAGAAATCTCTACTCCTTTAGAATCTACAAAGTTATCTTTTCTGACTCTCTAACTCCTGTTTTAGTCTGGAGAAATGTGTCTCTTCCTCCAATATTTTTTCTCTAAGTGAGCTGAGACCAGGGATTCTGTGTATCAAAAAGCTGTACTTTCAAATTGCCCTTTTACAAAAAATGAGAAGTTTGACCTTCTCATACTGCAGAATTGGAGCCGACAGAGCAAGGCAGCTACCGCTGCTCTCCAGGGCACAGAGCCTGGATCATCACCAACTCCTCCAGCCCATCCGTACTATAATTTTGTCTGCCTGTACTCTCTAAATGTTTGGATTTTCAAACCTTAGCTTATGCTTGTAGAAACAGAAGCCAAGCAGTTGTATTGGGACACCTTTAGCAAGTGTCCTAATCCTATCCAGAAAACAGTGAAGCAGGCTTAAGAATCCTATAATTCTAGACAATGGAAGAAAAGCAGTTCAGAGCACAGAGAGGTCTCTCGAAGTATGATTCATCCTCTAACTTTTCCTAGTACAGAAAATTCACTTCCTGTCTTGTACACATGAGTTTTAGTCTGCAATACACACAACCTCCTATGACAACTTAAGGGCTTTGCTTAGCAAGCTGCTTTGCACAGAGTGGGCCTTCCATAAATATGTACTCAATCAAGTTGCTTTATGGCTCCCAAGTAGCTTAGTGCAAGAATATTTTAAATCAACATCTGTACTAAATATAGGCAAGAATTTATTCTAGAATTTAGATTGTATCAGACTCTTAGGTACTAACAAGTTTGCCAATTGCGAAGTATACAGTCAAGAAAGACATATTTGATTGATGGCTAAATAATTAGTTCTCTGGGCCCTCAAACATTATTAAAGAAGAAGTCATTAGAAAGCTGTCACTTTATCCCAGACGGGCCATCTGCACAGATCAGAACCACACGAAGTATCAAAGGATTCTGAGAAGTTACCTGGATAAAATCAGTAACCTGGTAATTCCTCTGGGTAATAGTGCTGTTGACTTGTCAATAAAAGAAGGGTTTATACTCTTTGCCTCAACTTTCAATGTAATTGAATACAGTATATCTGACCCCAAAAGAGTAAGTGGCAATAAGGAAGTGCTGAAAACAAGGAAAGCTCTCTCATGTGAAGATGTTGGAGAGAATTCATTACCCTCCCACATAACTATAGATTGTTTCTCTAAGAATTTTCTGCTCTGCTACTAGTCTACCTCAGGTAAGTAACACACTGTCAGCTTTCCAAATCATTCTCCTTTTATTTTTTCATATTGTCCATGTGACTAAAAATTTAAAAGATTGAGTCAGTTTGAGGCCTATATTTACAAATATTGGAATCACTGTATTTCAGCTGCTGGGAAATCTATGACCATTTGTGGAAAAAAAAAGTTGGCCAAACTCAGCAAGTACAGTGTAGTAGGCAACGCTTTTACCTAGCATTCACTGAGTACTTATCAAGTGCTAAACATTTTTCATGTCCCTTAAATATGATCTCTTCAATTCTCACAGTGATCTAGTTCTAATGTGTGTGTGTGTGTGTGTGTGTGTGTGTGTGTGTGTGTGTGAGAGAGAGAGAGAGAGAGAGAGAGAGAGAGAGAGAGAATATAAGTTTATAAATGTGGTACTAAATCTTAAAAACTAAACTGCCTCATTTCAAGTCACACAGCATTGAAATATGAGTTAAAAGCATCTCTTGTGCTTTTACTCCATTGTCTAATTCACAATGTACAACTAAACCCCAGTTCTCACTGCCATCAAAACACTCTAGGGAGGTTGGGAAAAGCTCATGGCACTAAGATTTTTAGATGAGTAAAAAGATGTTTTGTTCCTGTTGGAAGAAAAAGAATATGTTCTAAGATGCAAGGTCAGGAAGATTCGTGACAAAGAAGTGCTTTGACTCTTGGAGCCAGCAACCCCAACATTCACCACCATTAACCTCAAGCTGCTCCCGTGGCTGCGGGGTGTTGCTGAGGGCTGAAAGTGCACTCAAAGTGCTTTCATCTAATACTAATTTTAAAGCACTTCATTAGCATCACCTCATTGTACTTTATGACTCCTATACCCCATCTGTCATTTTATTTTCACTGAGATGTGAGAATTCCTGAGGACTTTCTGGGGGAAAAAATAAAGAAGAGAATATGAGGTCTAGTGTTTTCTGTCAAATTTTAGAACATAATAGTTGCAAAATATCTCACACAAGAAAGAAATATAAAATTATGTATGTGCAAGGACAGGGAACAGTGACCAGACTTGTCTCAGTGGAAACTCAAGCACAACTGTTGAAGTGTTTCAAAGTTTGGAGACAGTCCCCAGAATAGAGTGGTAGGCTGTACTTTCACGTGCCAATATAGATCAGGCATTGAAAGGGGGAAGTTGGGGAAATGTGGAAAACTTTGACAAACAGTTTTTCTCTTTCACAGTTAAAAAACAAAAGAAAGAAAAACACTTTCCAAGAGACCTGTACCCACCTGTATCAGGTTGCCTGGGAATGCTCATTAGAAGCGCAGCCACCTGAGCTCCATCCTCAGCACTCAGGATCTGCACTTCTAGAGTACAGCCCCACAGAACTGCACCCTAAGCAAAACCTCCCAACAGATCCTGATGCACAGTAAACTCAAAATATCTCTGAAAGGGAGACTATTTAGAGTACTTACTGACAAATGTCTTGTGTCAAAGTATGTTAGTGTTAGAGACAACATGTTCAAGTCTATTTTCAAAACACAAATGCAAAAAAATACTGAATGCTTATTTCTCCTCATTAAGGGCAATTCTCCCATGAGGAATAATACACTGCGCAGAACAACAGAAGGAACGCTCATGAGCAATCACATAGAGGTGGAATCGAGAAGCCAGGCCTGCCTAAAGGTGTTCGATCATTCGCTAAGTCACCACTGCATTGTATCCAGCGTTTATATTCCCTTATGCCTTTGATCCAGCCCTGGTCCTAGCTTCTTACTTAATTTTCTCTTGTTCTCCAAGACAAGCATTTCTCAAGCCTTCCCATATGACAAGTGTGGTTGTATGGCACATTATACACATGAGCTCATGTAAATTCCACAACAACCCTCTGACACGGAGTTTGATGTCAGTCCAGTCTTACAGGCAAAACAGTTAGAAATTATAAAGGACAAGGCACTAGTATATTACCACACTGCCTAAGAGGCTATACCCCATGGACTCAAATCAGATCCTTCTGCACTCCTACATAGAGGTGAATTTCCTCCTAAATGTATGTTGTTTACCTCTGTATTCCATTTCTCATTCTAAGGCTGATACCACTGTTCAAATTCCACCATCCAGAATTCCTTTTCAGGAAGAAGAGGGGTGCTTCATCCAAGTGTCACAATTTCCTCCTACCTGAAAATTTTAAAGGATGGGGCATGGTAGGTGTTGGTTTTCAAACTGTACTGTGGATCAGAGTAGTCAGTGGGGCCCCTTAAACTTGCGAAACTCGATGTTAGAAAATAGTCTTCGCAGGATTGGCTTGGCTTTGAGGAGTACTAATAGGGCCAAGTAGGCAAAGCTGCAAGGGAGTGGTAGCAGAATAAAGCCATCCTATCACTGAGAGGTATTTGAAGGTTCTGAACACTTATTTTCCAAGGAAATGGGGCTAGCGGTAGGTGAGAATGTTGGTCTGCAAATGTGCACCTTATGATTTATCCAAAGTTGGTCCTGGTTGTACAAGTGTTGTCCTCTACAACAGATCATCAAAGACTTGGGCTTGAGGCCCAGTTGTGCCATATTCTAAGGGGTTAATTTTGACCCCATTTGGTCCCTGTTGTTTTAACCCTTTACTAGTAGTCATGCTTTTTAAGGTCTAGGGCTCCAGCTAACAGTCTTAAAAGAGTTCATAGCCCCAGATGTGTAAGAAACCATTGGAATGAGTGAATGGCCCAATCTTGAGTCTGGCTCAGGAAAGGAGAACTGCACTATGCTTGTATTGATTATAACCCATACAATTTTTCAACTCTATCCCTTATAGCTGTCTCATCTTCCCTCTCCTATATCACCTCTAGTTGTCATATCCTATACCCCAAGCCAGACACTAGCAGATGTAACTTCTGTTACTTGTCTTTTCATAGACTCATTTTTAACAAATCCACAGCACATGAAATTCCCAAAACAAAGCAAAGCCTACAAAAAACTCAGATTTTTTTCAAGCCACTTAATTTTTATTTTTAGTAGAAAAAGCTTTGTTCTCC
>NW_004524631.1:8433836-8436050 GCF_000260255.1 Octodon degus
AAAAAAAAAAAGAAAAATACAGGTTGTGGTATTATTGTTAGAATGACTTGGTGTTCAAGCAGCAAAGCTCAGGTTGTAGGGTTAGCTGGCCTTGTTTAAGCCCTGTGTCACCATTCACTAAATGCACAGCCTTGGTTTCAGAGTCCAGTCTGAGTTTAATGTATTCATTGTTTAGGGCATGATGATGAAATATGCTAATGTATGTAAACATTTATTATAGATCTACCGCAAGGACTGAGCAAGTGACAGTTACACTATTAAGAAAAATAAATCAAAGCAAAACAATGTGTCTTCCCTCTATCCTGCTCTGAGTTAAATGTCTCTACTTACTAGGAAGAATTATGGAATACTTGTAACACTATCATTTCTCCACAGTGTATTTTTATAAAACATTCAGTAATAAAATGATTCATCTTAAAAAATGTTAGAATAAGTGGAAAATTATCCTAGAAATCTCCCATCTAATCTTGCTCAATTTCCTCATCCATAAAAAGGAATAAAAAACCTATTAGCATTGTACAGATAAACATTTCATACACAAAATGCTTCACATATTATATGAAGCAGTATAAGTTTATGATACTTTACTACTTGGGACAGGCATGATTGAAGGTGAAGAAAGTATTTTTAAATAGGAGAAGAAAGAACACTTAATAACCTCCTCATCAAAAACTGTCATTTCTGTCTAATTTTATCCTTATGACTGAAGGTCAACTTACACCAACCTTTTCAACTTATCAATGGCTATGATGAATTATGAAATTAAAAATATATTAACTGCTGGAAAATATGAAACCATTATCATTATACGATGTCATTTCTTTATAATAGAGCTCTTCAGGTAAGTTTGATGAAAAGGAAATCACCTAGACTGCAGAAGAATCTTTCTGGGCAGGGCCCGTGGTTAGCATTCCGGAGCAGACATCTGAGGAACGTACATCCTCCAATATGACAGCCCAGTGCCTGCCATACACTGCAGAAATAACACATTAAGGCACCTGGGCTTTAGCTTGTGATTTTACATTGGGTGAGATATTTCTGTCCATAAGTCATTTTATAGAAAGAAATTTGACATTTTATTTATTCATTAGGCTTTGTGTGCATAGTGGAACCTGACAACATGAGTATGTTTATAAAAGAATGAATTTTTATCCTAGGTTCTTATCAAATATACACATACATGCACTCATTCCTTCTCTAGAAATTATACATACAATACAATGGAATTTAGGTGGTGTCTGAGTATGTCTGTGATAGGACTTACTTGGCCAAGCTGATCACATTATAGCCTGTACTTTAAATTTGAAAGTGTATATATTGTAGTATTTTTTACTGGAGTGGATAAAATACTTCTACACCCTCACTCTTTATAGGAGGAACAATTTCCCTGAGACAGCAAGAACATTATTCACATGAAAATTAGAAGGATTAAAGACTCACAAATGTCAGCTTCAGAAATCGTACCGCCTGGGTACAAATCATGCTCTGTGCTCTAGTTGGCAGCTGCACTATTTTGCTAAAGTCTCCTTTGCACCCAGGTCTCCCATCTTTAAACTGGTGCAAACTTACAAACTCTTAATGAAGGTTGAATATATAGTCATTAAGTGGAGTGACTAACAATAAAGCATATAAAGACAATAATAGAACCAACAGAATCTCTGTGTGTGCCTGAACTCTATTGTTTTATGTTACTTCTCCTTCCCAGGAAGGAGACCATAGCAAGTTTCAACTTTGCCCAATAGTGTGTTTTTTAGTTAGTGTCTATTTTATATCTAGAGTAATTTCTTTTAGGAGCAAAGTTAAAGTTAATACCCAATCTTGACATGTTCAGTTTATCAGTATGTTTTTTACATAGTGTTTATTGCTACAGAGTTTCCAAAGTAAAATCTCAAGTCAGAGGCACTATATCTTCCTGGGCCCAATTTTCTTCTGCATCATTTAATAAATACTATGTTAAAATTGTTTAGACTGTTGAGATATTCCTTTTAAAGAACCCTTATGAAGGAACAAAGTCATTTATTCTTGATTTTAAGAACCTACACTCTGTGAAATACAAGCCTTTATATATTGCCCTATCTTTGCTGAGCACTACCTTGGCATTATGTTCTCCAGGTAATTTTTCCTTTAAATAGTAACAGTCCAACCTTGGAGTGGACATACTCCTGCTTCTGGGCCAACTCTCTCAAGCTGCATGCTTTTGTGTAGTCTGAAAAT
>NW_004524631.1:8436540-8439062 GCF_000260255.1 Octodon degus
AAAAACAAAAAAAACTTTTTTTAATGACTCTTCTTTAAGTGAAAACTCTATTCTAAATGCTAATTGGCCAGAAAGTCAGAAATTCAATCCACTGAAAACAAACCCTCTCTCTTGGGAGGTTGATGGAAGGTGTAATAACAGCCAGTCTAACACACCTTCTGGGAAAGTTGTGTGAGAAGTTTCTCCAGCCTTGCTGGGTGCCAATTAACGTCCCTTGATTGTGCTCTTCCTCTCTCCCAGGCGCTGCTATCAGTCTTGAAAATATAAAAATGAGCAGGCAAGCTAGGTCATGGAACATGAAACCAAAAAAACAAATCAACACACAAGGAAATGTTGAGAGAGGTGCCATAAAAACACAACTACAAAGTACTCTCTGACTCCACTTTTAAAAGATCTTTTATTTATGTATGTATTTGTACAGGATCTTGCTATGCAGATCGGACTCATAGTCATAGCTCACACGCTTACTGATTCTCCTGTCTCAGCCTGTCCAGAGCTGGGATTACAGGTGTGTGCCACCATGCCTGGTTTCAGTGGCCAACACAGTGGCACAGCATGTGGTACTGGGATCAAACCCAGGCCCTTGCACTTGCCAGGAAGGCTCTTAGCCCAGTGAGCTATCTCCCCAGCCCCTAACACCATTTTTTCAAATGTACCTACTGTGGTCAAATTCATGGAGACAAAACAGAAAGATAATTGCTATGGAATAAAGACAAATAAAAATCATTGTGTCATAGATACAGAGTTTCAGTTGTATAAAGTGGTTCTGGAGATGAATGATGGCAGCAGTTACATAACAGGAATGTACTTAATACCACTGATCTATGCATTTAAAAACAACTAAGACACTAACTTATGAATTAGGAGTATCTTAGAACAAAACCATAGTAGGAAATTACTAGGTAAGATAGATAATTCTAAAGGTTTCTCTAAATAGAAAGGAAAAACGATGAGTCACCTGATATACAAAAAAGTACATTCCATTTCTCATCAGGAATTCTAGAACATTGGATATAAGAGAACAATTAGGAAAAATGCATTCAAATTTCTGTACTACAATTATTTTCAATATGCATTTACGTAAAGTTTAACTGTGGTGGCTGACATATATTTTAATGCACTTTTGGTTTTGAAAAGAATTTGTTTTAAATAACTCATTCATCCTCATGATTGAATATCAGAATGTCAATAAAGATAAATGATAAAACTCCCTCTCTCAGAGCTCCGCTCCGTCTGGGCATCTGTGCTAACCACTTTAGGGTAACCGCTTTCATTGGATTCTCCTGTGTAATCCCAGAATATTTCTATGCATACACAAACAAATGTGAGCAAATTCTTTTTCTCCTTTTTTCCTTCAGTGAATGTTCCAGATGAGGTTAGTAGGCAAGGCCTCCTCGGGGTCTAATAGGAAGATTGAGTCAGGTGAAAATCAGTTAGAAAACCCCTCCTGGCAGAGGAAAGGGTGAGATGGGGCCCCATGGCCGGAACTGGGTTACTGAGTATAAGAGTCAGACAATAGATAATAACATAGTAAATATTTCCAAGCAGGCTAGATTTTGAACATTTTCACAACAAAGAAATGATAAGCATATGACTATTCTTACTAATTAACATTACGCAAGCATCACATGGATTACACACACACACACACACACACACACACACACACACACACTTTTTATGTATCAGTTTAAAAATAATAGCATAATACAAAGAAGGACACTCACAGTGCTAAATATAGAGTAAATGAGGGAGTGTGTAGCATGAAAAAAAGAGAGAAATAGGCAAAGAGGGCGATGACATGCCCTAGAACTCCTAGTAACTGATAGATGTCTAATCCTGTCTTTAATGAGAAACTGCTTGCCATGGTAGCCAAGCTTACTCCATCTCATTAGAAGGAGTATGATAATCTGATTTTAGGAAAGACATCTCACAGGCCTTCGCTTCTTACAGGTTTTCCTCTGGAAAACTTCAAATCTAACTTGGACCACTTCCTCCTCTTTTGAAGTTTTGCTTGGCTGCTTGTTTACCCCTTTGAAGCCAGCTATGGACTGCTGAACTTGCCCTGTTTCCAAAAGCCCTGTTTCCAACTGCCCTGTTTCCAAAAGCCACAGTATAATAGAATGCTTTCTGATCAGTGTTTCCTTTATTTTTTATTTTTTAAAAAGAACACAAAATAGCAGGAAAATAAGTTAGAAATGATACAGAATTGCACTAAATAAAATAATAGGAATTTCACAATGGATGATATATTTGCATGTTTTCAAATTAATTCTTTAGATTACCAGATATAAGCATGCAAAATTGGTACAAAGAAAGTGATTAAAAATTAAAATGGAGAAGAGGAAAAAATTAAGCATTAACTGCTCCTTTCAGTACACCAGAAAAACTCAGTGGTATAATGTCCAAGATATCCTGTATATATACATAAATATAACTTTGTCCTTTCTTTCTCCTTCCTTCCTTCCTTCCTTCCTTCCTTCCTTCCTTCCTTCCTTCCTTCCTTCCTTCCTTCCTTCCTT
>NW_004524631.1:8439162-8440242 GCF_000260255.1 Octodon degus
TTCTTTCTTTCTTTCTTTCTTTCTTTCTTTCTTTCTTTCTTTCTTTCTTTCTTCTTTCTTTCTTTCTTCTTGTCCTTTTCTCATCTCACTTTTTCCTTCCCTTTGAACAGATCCTTTTCCCTTCACAGTATCTATTGTATTATTCAGATTTTATTTACTCTTTTGGGTTCTTTTAGTAGTGGGACAATACAATGTTTGTACATACAGGTCAGATTTATTTCACTTACCAGTGTGGTCTCTAGTTGTGTTCATTCACCTATACAAGCCATGAATTTATGTTTTCTTTTAGCTGAATAATACTCCGTGTGTAAAGATACCACATCTTCTTTACCCATTCCTACATTGATGGGTATTTGGGTTGTTTCCAAGATATGACAAATTGCTCTGCTATAAACATGAGTACACATATAATTGATTGCTATAGTATATTTTCAGGTCTTTTGGAAAAATACAAAGGTGGAGAATACTTTGGTTGAATGAGACTTCCAATCCTAGCTTTTTAAGGAGGCATTACACTTATTTATATAGTGGTTATACAACCTACATTCATACTACCAGTGGAGAAGTGTTCATTTTTCCTACAGCCCCTCCAGCATTTGCTACTGATTGACTTCTTGATGACAGCCATACTTTCTGGCATAAGATGGAATCTCAGTGTTGTTTTAATTTACAACTCTCAAATGACCAATGATGTTGAACATTTTTTCACATATTTATTTATATTTCATCTGAGTAGTACACATTCATCTCAGATGACTGTTTTTTCATTGGATCTTTGAATTTTTGAGGTTTGATTTTTAAAATTCTTTATATATTCTAAACAGAAGTTCTATTTAGAAGTGAGGGATAGTCAGCTATAAATTTTTTCCATTTTGTGGATTTCTTTTATATTCTGTTGTGGTTCTTTTTTTTGATGGTTTTAAAATTTTATTGTGGTAAGTTATATATAACATTTTGCATTTTGACTATATTTATTTACTTATTCATAATTTTATTGATAAACACATACAAATGAGACAGTTTCAAATCAGATCACTAGGACAGTTTCTATAACTAACACACTGCATACATTCTTCTTAG
>NW_004524631.1:8449714-8450357 GCF_000260255.1 Octodon degus
TGGGTTGAGGTTCCTTGGCGTTCTGTATGCTTCCGTTACCTGAATGTCAGATTGTTTCCTCATATTTGGGAAGTTTTCTGCTATTACTTCTGCCTATATTCTTTTAATGTCATTTGTGTTGACTCCTTCTCTCTCATTGATGCCTATTAGTCTCAAATTGTTCATCTTTGCATCATTTTGTAGGTGATGGATTATTCTTCCCTGCATCTTCGTTGGTTTTAAGAGATCCTTTCTTACCTTTTCACTAGCTGCACCAGCATCTTCAAGATCTGAAATTCTGTCTTCACTTTCACTTAAAAGATTTTGCAAGCTTGTGATTGAGATTTTAATTTCCTCTATATCTCTTTGCCTCTGCTTCATGCATTCTATTTCTTTGTTGTACTGCTCATTCAAGTAATCTGTCATTTTTTCTAATCTCCTCTATATTTTTATCAGTATCTTCTTTAGAAGCAGTTATAAGTTCTTTTACTATGGTGTTTTTTTCAGATTGGGTTTCCTCCCTATGTTTCTGTAGTTGCTTCTTTACTTCAGATTCTATGAGTTCTGAGAGTTCTTTTTTTTATATCAGAAGAGAACTGCGCTCTGATTTCCTCTATATCTTTCTCCTGTTGCTTATTTACTATCGACGCTATTAATTCATGCA
>NW_004524631.1:8451138-8460335 GCF_000260255.1 Octodon degus
CCACACACTCACAGGACCTGCGCTAGGACTGGGTCTGGGGGTTCCCGGAATGCGGCAGAAATTCCTAATCTGCGGGCGGGGTGGGGGAGGTCTGAGGAGTGATGGGTGGCATCCCAAGGCGGTGGGAGAGGGTCCGGCCCACACCGCGCCTGGCCTGGGACTAGTCCTGCCAGCGCAGGGTAGCAGGAAGCTCTCCCACACACTCACCGGATCCGAGCTAGGACTGGGTCTTGTTGTGGTTCTTTTGAGATGCAAAACTTTTCAAAATGATGAGATCCCAGTTGTTGATTCTTTGAAACATGTACCATGCAATTTGGTTTTTCTTCATGAACTCTCTACCTACCTTATGTCTTCAAGATTTCTGCCTACTTTTTCCCCCAGTAGATTTAGTATTTGTTTTAATGTTTAAATCTATGAGCCATTTTGACTAGTTTAGTGCCTGGTGATGTCCATAGGTCTAATTTTAGGCTTCAACATGTGGAAAGCCAGTTTTTCTAGCACCATTTATTAAAGAGGCTATCTTTCTTCCAGTGAAATTATTTGACGTTTTTGCCAAAGTCAAGGTATCTGAGGATGTTTTTAGTTGTATCTGCATCTTCTAATCTGTTCCATTGATTCTGAGGTCTGGTTTTGTTTTTTTTTATCAGTACCATTCTGTTTTTATCATAGTAGCTTTGTAGTATAATTTCAGGTCAGGAATTATTATGCTTCCTGCCTTTTTTTTTTTTTTTGGGGAACCAGGGATTGAACTCAGATCCTTGCATTTGCCAGTCAAGCGCTTATCCTACTGAGTCATCTCTCTGGTCCCCCTGCCTTTTCTTTATTGCCAAGGATTGCTTTTGATATTCTGAGTGTCCTCTATTTTCAGATGAATTTGAGGAATTTTTCTTTAGATGATATTTTAATTGGAATTGTGTTCAATACACATAACTATTTTGGAAGTATGGCCATTTTCACAATGTTGGTTCTTCCTATCCAAGAGCAAGGATTATCTTTCCATTTTCTGAAATCCTCCATGATCTCTTTTATCAGAACACTGTAAATTTTCATTATATATATATATCCTTTATTTCCTTTGTTAGATTGATTCCTAAAGTGCTTCATTTTTTGGATATTATTGAAATGCATGTTTTCCCTAATTTCTATCTTGGTGAGTTCATTGTTCATGTACAGAAATGCTATTAATTTTTGAGTGTTGACTTTGTATCCTCCTATGCTATTGAATTTTGTTACTAAATCTACAAATCTCTTGGTGGAATCTTTGGGGTCTTCTCTTTAAAGTGAGATTTCATCTGCAAATAATGATAACTTCACTTCCCTCTTTCTAATCACCATTAATTTCTCTGGTGTCTGATTGCTCTGGCTAATGTTTCCATAATTGTACTGAATAGGAGTGGTGACAGTGGACATCCTTATTATGTTCCTGATTTTAAAGTGAACACTTTCATTATTTGTCTATCTAGTATGATGTTGTCTGTTGGTTTCTCATAGAAAAGGCTTTTATCAGGTTTAAATAAACACATCCATTCCAATTCTCTGTAGGGTTATTTTTAGTAAGAATGAATATGAGACTTTGTCAAAGACTTTTTCCATTGATCATTTAGATATTTGTCTTTGCTTCTGATCATGTGATTTTTGTCTTTGGTTCTCTTTTTTTCCATAATTTTATTGAGAAACAAATAGCAATGAGACAGTTTCAAATCAAATTAGTATGACAGTTTCAATAATTAACATATTGCATGCATTCTTCCCAGTGATTAATTGCTGTACAAGATGCAGACATGATATCCTATTTACAAACACTATTAAAACAAATCACTGTATTGATTAAGAGAATGTAACTATATATCTATCCTAACCACTTTGAATACACAGATACAAAATGGACATTCATCTGTATCCCCTTTTTTTTGTTAAGTTCCATTATTTGAATATTATAGGTGTGTGAGCTCAGGAAAATATTCTAAAAGAGTCCAGTAGCCCATAATAGTATTGGGTCTTCTGCTTGACTGGCAATGTCAGAAATTGTTGACCTGAGTCCCCTACAGCTCAACATAACAGCATGGTTTTACTTATACTTCATTTTTATATTTTTCTGCTGGATGGTTAAGCCCAAGGTAAAGCAGGACCTATGCAACAATAGTAGCAGCTTTTGAGTCTGATAAGGTCAGTGAAATACCCTCAGGATTTATCCTGAGACACTGTACCTCAGATTGTAGAACCTTTGTCGGTGTCAGCCATGTGGATGAGTCATGGCCACTGCTTGGCCAATGTGCTCTCTGTGAAAGCCTGAGAGAATGTTTTCTCTCCATGTGACTCTCCTTAGGCACACTCTACATCATCGATGACTTTCCTCTTTGGCCCCATAATCTCCTTCATCAGAAAATTTGGGACACTATTGAGTTACATGACATTACAGTACAAGTTCTCATATGTCCATAGTCTTAATTGACCTTGGAAGGCTAGGGCCAAAATGTTGGCTTTCCTTGCAGCTCTCCTTTTCCTCTAATTTTAGTCTGCAAACTTAGGTTGTTAACCCTCCAGAAGACAAGCTTATTGTTATTACCATACAACCTAGGCTGTTAAGCCTAACCTCACCATCTGTCTGAATGTCAAACATCTTAGGCATAACATGGAATAGGTATTTTTCTTAAAATGGTGTATTACATTCATGGATTTGCATGTGTGGAACCATCCCTACATTCCTGGGATGAATCGACTTTGTCATGATGTATCATCTTGATGATTTGCTGCATTCTGCTTGCTAGTAATTTATCAAAGATTTTGCATAAATATTCATTAGGGAGATTGGTCTGAAGTTCTCTCTCTCTCTCTCTCTCTCTCTCTCTCTCTCTCTCTCTCTCTCTTTGATTAGTTTTTTCTGTCTTTGGTATTAGAGTAATATGTACCTTCAGAAATAAGTTTGGAGAATTACTTCCCTTTCAATTTCACTGTAGAGTTTTAGAAGAGTTAGCATTAAATTTTCTTGTAAAATTCATCTGTGCTGAGCAACTACATCAAAGACATCAATATGCAATACAAAAACCATGGTTGAATACCTCTCATCTTGTTCTTCTATATGTGTACCATTTATAATGTCTGATCAATTATAATTATACTCTTTAAAATAAATAAAAAGTAAAAAGGACAAGAAAAAAATTGAGATTTATTGAAAGCAAACATTAATGTTTATTATCTGTTAATCTGAGCAACAGATTTGCTGATATAGCACATAGCCATTGTTAATTTTTTATTCTTGTTTTGAAGTTCTGTAACATGTGTATTGCTATATGTTGCTTTGTTTCTGTCTTTGCTTTTGTTTTTACTCTTTAAAATAAAATAATAAATAAATAAAAATTCATCTGTGAATTTATCAAGACCTGGAATTTTTGTTAGTAAATTTTTTATTAGGTTTTTAATTTCATTCACTGATATTGGGTTATTCAGAAATTGTATATCTTTTTGATTCAGTTTTGGTAGTTCGTATGTATCTAGAAATCTGTTTATTTTCCTGTGTTTTCCATCCTATGAGAGTAAAGATGTTTGAAATAGGTATTGATGTTTCTGTGTATTTCTGTAGGGGCTGTAGTAATTGCATCTTTTTCACTTCTTATTGCATGAATTTCAATATTTTCTTTCCTTTTTTGATGAGGTTTAATAGGGGTTTATCAATTTTATTTATTTTCTTAAATAACCAGTTTTTTGATTCATTAATTCTTTACATTGTTTTCTTTATCACCACTGCATTAATTTCTTGCCTGATCTTTATAATGTTCTGCCTTCCTTGGGCTTTGGGCTTCACCTGGTGTTCTTCTATGAGCATAAGGTACAGCATACAGTTGTTTATTTGGGCTCATTCTATTTTCCTGCTATGAGAATTTACTGCTATAAGGTTCCTTCTTAAGATAGACTTCATTGCATTCCACAGATTCCAGTAAGTTGTGTCTGCATTTTCATTTCATTGTAAATATTGTTTAGTTTCTTTATTAATTTCATTTGTGACTCACTGATTGCTCAGGAATATGCTATTTTATTTTCATGTGTTTATGGAGTTTTGTGATTTCTTTTGTCAATAATTTACAGTTTTATTGCACTCTGGTCAGGTAGTATGCATGGGATAATTTCAGTTCCTTTGCATCTACTTAAGCATGCTCTAGGTGCTATTATATGGTCTATTTTGGAGAATGTCTCATGTGCAGCTGAAAATAATGTGCATTCTGATGATATTCGCTGGAACACATTTTAAAGGTCTATTAAGTACAACTGTTCACAAAGCTGGTTTAGTTTTGTTATTTCTTTGCTGATTTTTGCCTAGTTGTTCTATCTCTTTGTGACAATGAGTCTCCCATTACAATTGTGTTACTGTCTTTCATGTCTGCTAACATTTACCTTATATAGTCAGATGTTCCTACGTTAGTTCAATATATATTCATGATTGTTATCTCTTCCTCTTGAAGTTTTTCTGTAACAAGTATGTAGTTACCTTCTTTATCTCTTTTAATAATTATTGGCTTGAAGTTGACATTATCAGAAACCAGAAAAAGTAACTCTGATTTTTTCTGGGTTCCTGTCACATGGAGTATTTTCTTCCATCCTTTGACTTTCAGTCTCTGAATTTGCTTTTCAGTTAAATATGTTTCTTATATACAGCATTTGTTGGCTTTTGTTTCTTGATCCATTCTGCCTGTCTGTCTTTTCTTTTCTTTCTTTCTTTTTTTATTTTTTAAATTTTTTTTGCAGAACCAGGGATTGAACTCAGGCCCATGCACTTGCCAGGGAAGAGCTTATTCAGTAGAGCTATCTCCTTGGCCCCTGTCTGACTTTTCTGATTGGTGAATTGAGGCCATTTACATGGTTGGATATAACTGATATGTATTGGCTCATCTTTGTCATGTTATTTTCCTGCCATAGGTTCCCTACTTCTCCTCTGCATTTAATTATTTTCTGTGCTTGTTGGTTCCTTTCTCTTGTAGTTATTGAAGTTGTTGTCATTTCTGTGTTTTTATAGAGTATCTGTCATTGCTCTTTGTAAGGTTGGTTTGGTGGTCATGAATTTCTATAGTTGTTCTCTGTCATCGAAGTATCTTATCTCTCCCATTAAATTTGATAGATAGTTTTGAAAAATATGTTAATCTTGGTTGAAAGATGCTTTCTTTCATGACCTGAAGTATTTCACTCGAAGTTCTTCTTGATTTTATGGCTTCTGTTGAAAAATCTGCTGAGATTCTGAGGGCTTTCCATTATGGGTAATCTGGTCCATTTCTCTAAAAGAATTTAATGTTCTGTACTTTTACTGAATTTCTATGATTTTGATTATTATGTGTCTAGCTGTAGATTTATTTTGATTAGGGATAATTGGAGTTCTAGAAGCCTCACTTATGTGTGTCACATTCCTTTCCCAGGCTTAGGAAATTTTTGCTACTACTTCTGCAAATAGTCTTTTTATGTTATTTGTGTTGACTCCTGCTATTTCCTTGACACTTTTTACTCTTATATTGTTTTAGTTTGCATCATCTTGCAGCAGCTGAATTGTCATTTCTAGGTTTCTTCTTTTTATTTTTTTATTTTAAATTTTTCCATAATTTTATTGAGAGACAAATAGCAATGAGACAGTTTCAAATCAAATTGGTAGGACAGTTTCAAAAATTAACACATTGCATACTGTCTTCCTAATGGTCATTTGCTCTACAAGATGCAGACATGATATCCTATTTACAAACACTATTACAACAAATCCCTCTATTCATTAAGAGATTGTAACTATACATCTGTCCTAACCATTTTGAATACACAAATACAAAATGGACATTCATTTATGTGTCCACTTTTTTTGTTTAGTTCTGTCATTTGAATATTATAGGTGTGTTAACTCAGCAAAATACTCCAAAAGAGACCAGTAATCCATAATAGAATTGGGTCTCCCGCTTGACAGGCAGTGTCAGAAATTGTTGACCTGAGTCCCCTAAAGCTCAACAGAGCAACACTGCTTATACTTCGTTTTTATACTTTTCTGCTGAATGGTTAAGAGCAAGGTAAAGCAGGACCTATGCAACAAGAGTTGTAGCTTTTGGATCTGATAAGGTTAGTAAAGTCCCCTCAGGATTTATCCTGAGATCCTGTACCTCAGATAGTAGATCTTTTGTCACTGTCAGCCATGTGGATGAGTCACGGCCATTGTTTGGCCAATGTGTTCTCTGTGAAAGCCTGACAGAATGTTTTCTCTCCATGTGACTCTCCTTAGGCACACTCTACATCATTGATCACTTTCCTCTTTGGCCACATAATCTCCATGATCAGAAAATTGGGACAGTACGAAGTTACATGATGTTACAGGACAAGATCTCATATGTCCTGAGTCTTAATTGACCTTGGAAGCTAGGGTCAAAATGTTGGCTTTCCTTGTGGACCTCATTTTTCTCTAATTTTGGTCTGCAAACTTACATTGTTAATCATCCAGAAGAGAAGCTTATTGTATTACCATAAAACCTAGGCTGTTAAACTTAACCTCACTATCTGTCTGAATATCAAACATCTTAGGCATAACATGAAACAGGTATTTTTCATCAAGTATTGATACATTAATCTTTAAGCCCCTACAGAATATGATGAAAAAACATTTAAAAATTAAAATATATTTTAAAAATAGGCATAAAGAATTACATAATTCATGTTTACACATGAGTCCAGAAATCTAACCATATACAACCTTGTAGCAGGACAGTCCCACAATATTCCTTTTCCTCTCTCCTGCCTTCATTCACCACCTCCTTCTTTTTGAACAATCATTACACAAGAGACAGCACAGCAGCAACTGGCATGTCATGACAAGCAGCCTGCATTCAGAAGACCAGAATGACAGGCACTCCAAGCATGAACCTACTATTACAAATTGCCATCTTCAGTGCAGTTGCTTAGTTCACAGGTATCTGTATAGATAGTTAGCCAGGTGAGAATCATTCCAATTAACTGCAAGACTCAAAAATCTTTAGAAGATTCTCAGGATCATAGCCTTAGCCATCTGCTACATATAACTGTATGGCTTGCCCCTGTCATGTTTCCAAGCTCTTCACCTTGCTCTCTTTTCATTGCATAGTCCTAAAGTTCTTGCTTTCCTTTTATTTATATTATACCTTTCTATTTGTATTTCTTCTTTTGAGTTCTTATATTAGGGAAACTATGGGATATTTACAAATGTGTGCCTGGTTTATTTCACTTATGAGTATATCTTCAAGTGGCATCCACTTATATTTAAAGGGTTCGAGTTTATCATCTTTATAGCTGAGTAATGTTCCATTGTATAAAAATACAACAACTTTTTCATACATTCCTGAGGTGATGGGCATCTTGGTTGTTTCCAAGATTTGGCTATCACAAATTGTGCTGCTATAAACATAGGCACACATATATCCCTAGGATATGATGTTTTCAGATCCTCCAGGAAAATTCCCAGTAGAGGAATAACTGGATTAAATGGGATTTCCAGTCCAAGTTTTCTAAGGAGTCTTCACGCTGATTTCCATAATGGTTGCACCAGTCTACATTCCCACCAGCAGTGGAGAAGCATTCTTTTTTCCCCACAGCCTCTCCAACATTTCTTGTTGGTTGATTTCTTTATGCTAGCCACCCTTTCTGGGGTAAGATGACATCTCAATGTTGTTTTAATTTGCGTTTCACAAATGGCTACTGATGTGGAGCATTTTTTCTATATATTTATTAGCTTCTTTAATTTCATCCTCTGAGAAGTGTGTGTACATCTCAGATGTCCATTTCTGGACTTGATATTTGAATTTTGGGGCCCTATTATTTTTTAGTTCTTTATAAATTCTAGAGAGCAGACCTTTGTCTGAGTACTTATTTGTCATGATTTTTTCCAAATTTGTGGGTTGTCTTTTCACTTTGTTGGTAATTTCTTTTGAGATGCAAAAACTCAGTAAGAGCAGATCTCAGTTGTTAATTCTTTCAAGTGTTTCCTGAGCAATTTGATTTATGTTCATAAACTCTTTGCCTACCCCTATGTCTTCAAGAGTTCCTCCTACTTTCTCTTCCAGGAGATTTAATGCTTATGTTTTAATGTTTAGATTTTTAATTCATTTTGACTTTAGTTTAGCGCATGGTGACAGACCTGGGTCAAGTTCGAGTTTTCAGCATGCAGAGAGCCAGTTTTTCCAGCACCATTTGTCAAAGAGGCTATCTTTCTTTCAGTGAGTATGTTTGGCCCCTTTGTCAAAGATATAGCAGCTGAGTCTGTTTGTAAGGCCTCGGCATCTTCTAATCTATTCCATTGATCCTCAGGTCTATTTTGTTACCAGTACCATGCTTATTTTATCACAGTAACCTTGTAGTATAATTTCAAGTCAGGAATTGTAATGCCTCCTGACTTGTCTTCATTGCCAAGAATTGCCTCTGCTACTCTAGGTCTTTTCTGGTTCCAAATAAATTTTAGGAATGATTTCTCAAGCTCTTTGAGGTATATTTGTGGTAGTTTCACAGGGATTGCATTAAATCTGTAAAGCAAATTTGGGAGTATGGCCATCTTCACAATGTTGGTTCTTCCTATCCAGGAGCATGAAATATCTTTCTATTTTCTGAAATCCTTTAGGATCTCTTTTTTAAGAGTACTATAAATTGCCCTGAAGAGATCTTTGACTTCTTTAGTTAGATTAATTACAAGGTATTTCATTTTCCTAGGTGCTATTGTAAAAGATATTGTTTCTATAATTTCCCTCTCAGTATGTTTGCTGTCTGTGTAGAGGAATGCTATTGACTTTTGGGTATTGACTTTGTATCCTGCTATGCTACTTCATTTCTGTATTAATTCTAATAGCTTCTTGGTAGAGTTTTTTGGGTCTTCCAAGTAAAGTATCATGTCATCTGCAAATAAGATAACTTAACTTCGTCTTTACATAGTATTCTTCCTTTTATTTCTTTCTCTTGTCTAATGGCTGTAGCTAGTGATTCCAGAACTATATTGAATAGGAGTGGGAATAGAGGAAATCCTTGTCTTGTACCCGATCTAAGAGTAAAAGATTTCAGTTTTTCCCCATTTAGGATTATGTTAGCCATTGGGTTTTCATAAATGGCTTTTACCAGATTGAATTAGAGACCATCTATTCCACTTTTCTGTAGGACTTTGAACATGAATGAGTGTTAGACTTTGTCAAAAGCCTTTTCTGCATCAATGGAGATGATCATATGGT
>NW_004524631.1:8461440-8464775 GCF_000260255.1 Octodon degus
ACTTAAGCATGACCTATGGACCAGTAAGTGGTCAATTTTAGAAAATGACCCATGTGCAGCTGAGAAAAATGTGTATTCATCTGTGTTTGGGTGGAACACTGTATATGCACACCAAGTCCATTTGTTTCAAGCTCTGGTTCAGTTCTGCTATTTCTTTGCTAAGTTTTTGTCTGGTTGACCTATCTTTTTGGAGCAAGGGGGTGTTAAGGTCTCCTGTTTAGATTGTGGCATTGGATATTAGATTTGTCATGTCCATTAAGATTTGCTTTATATAGCTGGGTGCTCCCATGTTTGGTGCATACATATTTATGAGTGTTACCTCTTCCTCTTGAATTTTTCCACTAACCAATATATAGTGGCCTTCTTCATTTCACTTGATCATCGTTGGGTTGAAGTTGAGACAGTCTGAGAATAGTATTGCTATCCTTGTTTTTTGCTGAGGTGTTGGGGCACGTAGTATTGTTTTCCATCCTTTGACTTTCAGCCTATGAATGTTTTTCTGAGTTAAATGTGTTTCTTGTGTACAGCATATTGTTGGATTCTGTTTCCTAATCCACTGTGCCAGTCTATTTCTCTTGATTGGTGAATGGAATCCACTTACATTGATGGTTATAATTGAGATATATGGCCTTACAATTGACCTGTTTTTCACCTGTTGTTGTTTACTCCTTTTTCTCCTGTGTTTAATTGTTTGCCCCATTTAGTTGGTTGCTTCTGATCTCATTTGTGGAGTTCTGATCATTTTGGTCCCTCTCTAGAACATCTTTCTGTAGCCTGTGTAGGGCTGGCTTTGTCATCATGAAATTCTTTAGCTGTTCTTTGTCATGGACGTATTTCACTTCTCCATCAAACTTGAAAGAGAGTTTTGCAGGCTATAGTAGTCTGGGCTGAAATTTTTTTCACAGAGGACTTGAAGTACTCTGCTCCATGCTCTTCTTGCCTTCATGGTTTGTGAAGATAAGTTGGCCATAATTCTGATGGGTTTTCCTTTGAATGTGATCTGCTTCTTTTCTCCAGTGGCTTTCAGTGTATTATTTTTGAGCTGAATTTTGGGATCTTGACTATTATATGTCTCAGTGAGGTTACTTGGCATTCTATATGCTTTGGTTACCTGAATGTCAGATTGTTTCCTTATATTTGGGAAGTTATCTGCTATTACTTCTGCCCATATATTTTTAATGTCATTTATATTGACTCCTTCTTTCTCATTGATGCCTATTAGTCTCACATTGTACATCTTTGCATCATCTTGCAGGTGATGGATTATTTTTTCCTGCATCCTAGTTGTTTTTGAGAGATCCTTTCTTATCTTTTCACTAGCTTCACCAGCATCTTCAAGATCTGAAACCCTGTCTTCACTTTCACCTAAATGGTTTTCCAAGCTTGTGATTGAGAGTTTAATTTCCTCTATATCTTTGACTCTGCTTCCTGTGATCTATTTCATTCCTCTGTTGCTCATTCAAGGAATCTGTCATTCTTCTAATCTCTTCTTTTTTTAATCAATGTCTTCTTTAGAAGCAGTTATTAATTCTTTTATTGCAGTGTTTTTGTTTTTTTTTTTCAAATTGGGTTTCCTCCCTATGTTTCTTAGTTGATTCTTTACTTCAGATGCTATGAGTTTAGAGAATTTTTTTTGTATTTCAGAAAAGAATTCTGCTCGGAGTTCCTCTATAACTTTCTGCTGTTGCTTATTTACTATCAATGCTATTAATTCATACATTTCAGCTGAGCTAGTGTCCTCTGCACTTGTTCTGGGTGGGTACTGGGTTTTCTCCCTATGTTTCTCCATTTGATTCTTTACTGAGGATGCTATTAATTCAGGGATTTTTTTTTTAATTCCAATCTGATTTCCTCTATACATTTCTGCAGTTGTTTCTTTATTTCAGAAGCTGTTGATTCATTGATCACAGCTGTGTAATTCTCAATTTGTTCTCTGTTAGTGTCCTCTACACTTGTTATGGGTGGCTTGGGGTCTGAGATTGCATTTTGGTCCTTCTTGTCATTTTGTGTAGCACTGTGTTCTGACCTTTGTTGTAGAGCTTTGGTGCAGTTATAACCTTAGCACCTACTGAAATTCAGGTGCAGATCTACAAAGTTTGGACTTATCCTGCTGTGCCTGGCTTGGGTCTGGCTGCTGTGCTCAGCTCCTTCCTGCTGCCACCCCTAGGAGTATACCTGTTGTGCCCCTCTGGCAAGATGTTCTGCTCCTGGACTACCTGGGTGGCTTTGTCCCCTACTCTCTCTGCAGAGATTGAAGCTGAATTGTTTCACCCCAGGCCTGTATGCCAGGCCTGAGTTGAGTCTGGAGGTGATAAGGTAGAGTAGGGGATAAAGGAAGCAATCCCACACTCACCAGGCCTGGGCTCAGGCTGGATCTGGGGGTCCCCAGAATGCAGCAGAAATTCTAACTGGCCAGGCAGTTTGGTGTAGGGTACTGCAGAGTGGTGGTGGGGGGTCCCAAGGGGGTGGAAGAGGGTCTCACCCACCCTATGCCTGGGCTGGGACTGGCCAGTCCTACTGGCACAGGGTAGCAGGAAGCTCTCCCACACACTCACGGGGGCCTCTCTTGTTATTTTTAAGACATCTTTCCTTTCATTGAATAGCTGTAATGCTGTCATTACATATTTCTGAAAGTCTATCTTCAGTTTCATTTGATCAGTATTACCTGCTTTTAGTGAAATTGTCAACCTGCTTGGTATCTGTTTAAATCTGCTATACACATTCTAATTCTTTCCTGTATTGTTCATTCAGTGTTTCCAACATGTATCTATTCTTCCTTATTTTTTAATCTATGTCTTCTTCAGTTGTACTGAGCATTTCTTTCATGATTATGCCACTTCTTTCTTTTACCTGAGAAATTATTTCTGCTTTGATTTCTTCTATAGTTTGATGGATTGCTTCTCTACTTCAATTGCCATTTCAGAAATTTCAACTCTGTGACTTCCAAGTTTTTGTATATCCTTGTCTCCTAGACTTGTTCTGGGTAGGCTAGAGGTCTGATATTGCCTTTTATTCCTTTGTTTTGAGATTTTCGAAATGCTTAACATTCACCCTGACTCAGCAGGGATTGTAGCAGCTAGGCCAAAGGTCAGCAAGGCCTCCAGAACCTTGTGCTTCAAAGCAGGATCAACAAAGCTCTTGCTGTTTGTGGTTCAAGATGGCTTCCGCCATGGTGGGGGAGAACCACATCTCAAGAAGTCTCTGATGGGCTGGGAAGATGGTTCAGTGTAATAAACTCTTCCCTGGCAAGTGCAAGGGCCTGAGTTCAATCCCCAGTTCCACCAACAACAACAAAAAAAAAAAAAGAGGAAGAAGAAGAGGAAGAAGAAGAAGGA
>NW_004524631.1:8464875-8471541 GCF_000260255.1 Octodon degus
GAGGAGAAGGAGGAGGAGGAGGAGGAAGAGGAGGAGGAGGAGGAGGAGGCACAGTGTAAGGCTCACCAAACTCTAGGGACCAGGAGAGAGCAGCATAGGTCAGTAAAGTTCCAGAGACAGTTATGGTGGCAAGAGAAGACTCACCAGGTCCCCATAGCCATCCAGGGCTGGCCTACCTCTGCCTCCTTTTATTGTGATATGTGCTGCTGAAGCAGGTATACATTTCCTTTTATTTTTTCTATTTTGTATCCTATTTTTATTAATTTTAATTTTGTGGAAAAAGTAAAACAAAATTTCAAAACAAAATAATACTTGGGTTGAATGGGATATCCTGTCCTACTGTTTGGAGAAGTCTCCATACTGATTTCTATAGTGGCTATACGAGACTACATTCCCACCAACGAAGCGTCCCTTTTTCTGCACAGCCTCTCCAGCATTTGTTATTAGTTGATTTCTTTATGACAGCCTTTATTTCTAGGATGAGCTGTTCTTGTTTTGAAAACCTGTAACATATGTATTGTTATATGTTACCCTGTTTCTATCTTTATATCTGTTATTTGTCTTTACTTTTGTTTTTACTCTTCATAATAAAATAAAATAAAAATAATAGGAGAATAACAATAGTAATATATTGAGTATTATTATCTTTAAAGTAGTTATTCAGAGTACAGGATATGGAGATACAAAATTCTCCAGATGATTTTTCACAAACCTTTCTTTTCAATGAAGTAAGAGAAACTAATATAACTGTCCCATATTTTGGGTTTTTTCCCCTTCCTTCCTTTCCTCTTTTCACCATCATAGTTCCTTTTTCCTTTTGAACAATTTCTTTCTATTTCACAATAGAGCTTGTGCATTTTCAACTTTATTTACTCTTTCAGTTCCTTCTACTAGGGAGACAATATGATTTTTACTCATATGAGTCTGATTTATGTCAATTATGAATATGGCCTCTAGGTGCATACATTTGCTTATAAAAGCCTCCAGTTTATCTTTCTTTATAACTGAGTAGTACTAAATTGTATAAAAATAACATCTTTTCTATGCATCCCCTTGGATGATGAGCATTTGTGTTGTTTTCAAGATTTAGCTATTACAAATTTTGCTTCTACGAACATGGATGCACATATGTCACTGTGGTATGATGTTTTTAACTCTTCTGGAAAAATACCAAAAAGAGGAATAACTTGGTTAAATGGAACCTCTATTTCTAGTTTTTTGGGGCATCTCCCCACTACATATCCTATTCTGTAAACAGTGCCACATGGAAAGTTGATAAACAGACGTTATAATGTGAATAAACCCTGCTGTCCTCTCTAGCCTGACAATACCTTAGACAGCAGTCTGTTCCTATCCAGCCATCCACCAATGTTTGTTAATTCATAAGCATGCTCAATGTGGATTTCAATTAGGCAATTTCATGCCTGTTATGTGAAAAAGAAATCTGACATTTAATAGACATGGCTATTAATCTCCACTAGCAAAGTGCTACTGAAAGCAGCTCATGCTGGATTAAAATTATGTTTTCAACATAAGCCATGTGGAGATGGAAAGTCTTTTTCTATTATTTTAAAGAGAAAATGGATAAACAAACAATGAAACTGGGTTTCAATACAGGTTAGGACAGTTACAATAGGTGTCACTTTGAGTATTGCTGTCTTCAAAGTAGTTAATCATAGTACAAAATATAAGCATGATATCTAAACAAGAGTAGCGCAAAACATTAAGAATCTAACAGAAGCTAGGTGTATATCTGTTTTAACTAACTTATGTATGCATATATTTTTTGCCTTTTCTTTTTTCCCATTCCTCATCTCATTTTGTCCTTTTTAAATAGTTTCTTGCCAATTCACATATCAAGTATATGTTTCAGATCCTATTTTCTTGTTCAGGTACTCACACTATGGAGAAAATACAATGTTTACACATATGGGTCAGATTTATGTCACTTATGAGTGTGGTCTCCAGTTGCATCCATATACTTATAAGAGTCTCCTGTTTACTTTTCTTTAAAACTGAGTAGTGCTCCATTGTATATATTTTAAAAATCATTTTGTATCCATTCTTTGGATGACAGACATAAAAGTTCTTTCTAAGATGTAACTATTACAAATAAAGCTACTATAAACATGGGTACATATATACCTGTGGGGTAAGATGTTTTTAATTCTTCTGGGAAAATACACAGAAGGGAAATAGCTAGCTCAAATGGGACCTCTATTCCTTTTCTAAGGAATCTATACACTGATTAAAACACTGGTTTCACAAGTCTATATTCCAACCAATAGTAGAAAAGTGTTCCTTTTCCCACACAGTCTCTCCAGCATTGGTTATTGGTTAACTTTTTGATGATAGTCACTCTTGCTGGGGTGAGATGGAATCTCAGTGTTATTCTAATTTGCATCTTTTTAATCGTCAATGATGTTGAACATTTTATGTATTTATTTGCCATTTATATTTCCTCACCTGGTTAATGTGTATTCATTTCGGATGTCCATTTGTGGTTTTGGTCTTTGAATTGGAGGACCTGATTTTTCCAATTCTTTATATGTTCTAGACATACCTATTTTAACTGTGGGAAATAGTCTATAATTTTTCCCACTGTAGGGTTGTCTTTTCAGTCTTTTGGAGATTTCTTTTGTTGTGCAACAGCTTTATAGTAAGCTGAAATCCTATTTCTTGAGTCTTTGTAATATCTCCCTTGCAGCCTGGGTTTTGTCCATGAAATCTCTGACAGCCCCTGTGTCTTTGAGGCTTTTGCCTATTTCTTTTACAGTAAATTTAGTGTTTGTAATTTAAGATTCATGTATTTGATCCATTTTAACTTAGTTCAGTGCATGGGGAGAGGCATGGGTCTAGGTTTAGTTCTTTGGAAGAACCAATTTTTTCCAGCATCATTTATTAAAGAGACTATCTTTCTTCCAGTGAAAACGTTTGACTTCTTTGTCAAAGATAAAGTGTTTGGGGATGAATCTGCATCTTCTGGTCTCCTAGTAGACTAGAAGACCATTGATCCTGAGGTCTGTTTTTTCCACAATACCATGCTAATTTTATAACAACAACTTTGTAATGTGATACCTACTCACTTACCTTTTTTACCATGAACTGTTTTTGCTATTCTAGGTCTTTTTTGGTTTCAAATGATGTTTAGAAATGTTTTCTCTAGATTTTTGAGGTATGCCAATGGTATTTTGATTGGAATTGCATTAAACCTATAGAGCAATTTTGGACATATGGCCATTTTCACTATGTTGGCATTTCTTATCAAAGAATAAAAGATATCTTTCTGTTTTCCAATATTCTTTAACCTTGAATTTAGGGTACTACAATTTGTTCTGTACAGGTCTTTTCCATCCTTCGTTAGATTTATTCCTAAGTATTTCACTTTTTTAATGTTATCATTAAGACTGTGTTTTCTTTAATTTCTCACACTGTGAGTTTATTGTTTTGTACAGGAATGCTACTGACCTTTGAGAGTTGATTTTTTATCATGATGTACTACTGAATTTGAACATTAAATCTATGAGTTCTTTTGATAAAGTTTTTGGGGTCTTCTATGCAGAGTATCATATCTGCCAATGATGGTAATTTAACTTCTTCTATTATCTTTATTCTTTTTGTTTTTTTCTTATATCTAATTGCTCTAGTGAATATTTCCAAAACTATATTGAGTAGGAGCAGTGAAAGTGGACATCTTCATCTTGCCACTGATTTTAAAGGGAAAGCTTTAGTTTCTGACTATTTAAATACTATACTAGCTGTTAGTCTGTTGTAGATGGCTTTTATAAGATTGAGGAAGAGATTATCTATTCCAATTGTCTGTAGAGTTTTTATCATGAATGGGTGTTGGACTTTGTCAACAAAGTTTTTTGGGTCCATTGAGATTTTCATGTGATTTTTGTCTTTGCTTCTATTGACATTTATTGATTTATATATGTTGACCCATCCCTATGTCCCTGACATGAATCCTACTTGGTCATAGTATATAATCTCCTTAATGATCTGTTGTATTCTATTTGAGAGTATCTTAGTAGGGATTTTTGCATCATTGTTCATTAGGGAGATTGTCCTGTAGTTTTCTTGGTTGGGTTCTTCTCTTGGTTTGAAATCAGAGTTATATTTGCTGCCAGGAATGATTTTGGAAGTACTGTTTCCCTTTCAATTTCTTTAAAAGAGTTTTAGCATTAGTGCCATTAATTCTTTTCTAAATTTCTTATAGAATTCAATAGTGATTACTTCAGAGGCTGGACTTTTCTTTTTTGGTAAATTTTTAATTACATTTTCAATTTCATTAGCTGGTATTAATTTATTTGAATTTTTATAATTTTTATTTAGTTTTGGCAATTATGTCTAGGAATCTCTCCATTAGTTCTGTGTTTTCTATTGTATTAGAATATAAAGTTCTCATAGTAGGTATTGATGGTCTCCTGAATTTCTGAGTGATCTGTTATGATTTTCCCTTTTTATTCCTAATTACTTGAAATCGTTTTTTACTTTCATCTTTTTCATGAGATTAGATAATCATTTATCAATTTTATTTATTTTTCAAAGGTCCAACATTTTGTTTCACTGATTCATTTTATTGCTTTCTTAATCCTTACTGCATTAATTTCTGAACTTATGTTTATAATTTCCTTCCTTATGATCTTTGGGTTTGATTTGTTCTTATTGTTCTAGAAGTCTGAGGTTCAACATGAGGTTGCTCATTGGAGCTCATTCTGTATTCCTCATGTGTGAGTTCACCACTATAAATTTCCCTCACATGACTGCTTTCATTGCATCACATAAGTTTCAGTATGTTGTATTGGCACTACCATTTCATTGTATATACTTTTAAATTTCAGCTTTAATTTCTTCTATGGCCTATTGATTGTTCAGAAGGGCATTGTTAGGAGCCGGGGAGATAGCTCAGCAGAATAAACGCTTCCCTGGCAAGCACAAGGGCCTGAATTCAATCCCTGGTTCTGGAAAAAACAAAAGCAAAAACAAAAACAAAAAAACACCTCATTAGAAGGGCATTGTTTAATTTCCATGTGTTAATGTAGTTTTTGTGGTTTCTGTTGTTGATTTCCAGTTTGATTATGCTATGATTAGATAGCATGTATGAGATGATCTCAATTTCTCTACATTTACTTAAACATACTACTGTATGATCTACTTTGGGAAAAGCCCCATGTGAAGATGAGAAGAAATATATATTCTGGTGTTTTCGAGGTGGAACATTCTGTAAACATCTATAAAGTCCATTTGGTCACAGGTTTTGTTTAAGTCTAATATTTCTTTGTTGATTTTTTTATTTAACTGGTTTATCCATTTGTGGGAATGGAGTACTAAGGTCCCTCACCACAAATGTAGTGGTCAGTTTTGGCTTCAAGTTTGCATTGTCTGAAAATAGAATAACTACCTCTGCTTTTCTCTGGGTTTCTGTGACATGGAGAATTGTTTTCCATCATTAGACTTTTAGTCTATGAATTTATTTTGTGGATAAATGTGTTTCTTGGAGATAAATATGTGCAGCACATTGTTGGATCTTACTTCTTGCTCCATTATTTCACTCTATTTCTTTAGTTTGGTGAGTTGAGACCATTTATGATGATGGCTATAACTGATACGTATTGGGTTTTCTTTTTCATATTGTTTCTTTGTCTTTCTGTTGATTTGCTTGCCCAGTCTAGTGGCTTCTTTCTATTGATGTTCCTGCATTTGTGATCTTGATTGTCTCTTTTTAATATGTATTTCAGAGCATTATGTAGAACTGGTCTGGTGGTCGTGAATTTCTTCAGTTGTTCTTTGTCATGGAAATATCTTATTTCTCCATGAATTTTGAAAGATAGTATTACAGGATACATAAATCTGGGTTGCCCTTGGGACATCCCCCACCATTCCGCAGACCTCCCCCATCCCACCCACTGAGTAGGAATTTCTGCGGCATTCCAGGAACCCCCAGACACCCAGTCCTAGTCCCCTGAGTGTGTGGGAGAGCTTCCAGCTACCCTGCGCCGGTGGGACCACTCCCACCTCAGGCGCAGCATGGGCTGGACCTTCTCCCACCACTTTGGGACGCCCCCTCCCACTCCACAGACATCCCCCATCCCGCCCACCAAGTAGGAACTTCTGCCAAGTTCCGGGAACCCCCAGACCCAGTCCTAGCCCAGGTCCGGTGAGTGTGCGGAGAGCTTCCTGCTACCCTGCATTGGCGAGACCAGTCCCAACCCAGGCACAGCGTGGGCCAGACCCTCTCCCACCCCCTTGGGATGCCCCCACCACTCTGCAGTACCTCCCCCACCCCGCCCGCCGAGTAGGAATTTCTCCCGAATTCTTGGAACCCTCAGACCCAGTCCTAGCCCAGGTCCGGTGAGTGTGTGGGAGAGCTTCCTCTTCCCCCTACTTCACCTTGCCCCCTCCAGGCACAGCTCAGGCCTGGCATACACGCCTGGGGTGTAACTCTGCATCTGCAATCCCTGCAGAGAGTGTAGAGGATAGATCCACCCAACTAGTCCAGGAGCAGAACATCCTGCCACAGGGGCACAACAGGTTCACCCTCAAGGGCAGCAGCGGGAAGGAGCAGAGCACAGCAGCCAGACCCAAGCAAGACACAGCAAAATAAAGAAGGCCACTATATACTGTTTAGGGGAAAAATTCAAGAGGAAGATGTAACACTCAAAA
>NW_004524631.1:8489256-8519117 GCF_000260255.1 Octodon degus
CCGGGGCAGGTTAGCAGGAAGCTCTTCACACCTCTATATTTCTTTAAAATATTGGAAAGATTAAAACAAATTATAATGTATAGTGTGCAATATCACCCAAATTATGTTTCTGTGATTGATTTTCAGATTCTGTTTCTGTAATCATTGTAAGCTATCTTTCTCCTTGATAATTTTTCCTGCTTGTAAGTTGCTTATAGGGAGATAATATTGAAATGATGAGACTTGTCAAAATTTTAATTTTATTAAAAGTTTTCAAAAGTCAAACATGGTCATGTGCATCTGTTATCCAAGAAGACAAATGACAGAAGCAGGAAAATTGGCATTTGAGACCAGTCTGATCTACATAGTAAGAAGCTATTTTAAAAAAAAAATGTTTGAAGAAAACAATGTGTGATTACTAAAATTTGAAGCAATATGAACATAGGAGGTGAAATTAGATCATGTCCCCACTAGTTTTGCTCCTCTGATATAATCAGGATGTGTTTTTTGCATGTGAAGATTTATGTGTTTCTTTAGAAAAGTTAGGAATTATGTTTTGTGAGAAGTTTTACTCAACTGAAAATTAAGAGAGAACAGAGTACACACAGGATTGCCCTCACTTCAGACACTAATGTTTTGTAGAGCCCTAACCCATCTGTCTTAAGCAGTTTTCCATCTGTGGGACAAAATGCCTGACACCCACACCTTGTAGCAGGGTTGGGGTTGAGCTTCACGTTGGCCATGGTTTCGGGCCATGGTTTGCTGGCTTCATGGCAGAACTGACCTGTGGAAGGGCAGCTGCTCAAAGCAGGGCAGCCAGAAAGCAGAGAGAGAAGGAGTGTGCCAGGGTCAAGCGTATACTCTTCCAAGTTCCAGGTTCTGACCCCAGTGACCCACTTCTAACTGGGCCCCACCTCTTAAAATGACTCTGTCTATATCATCAAAGGATAAATCCACTGGTGAGCATAACACCCCGTGATCCAATCACCAGCTATTATGGTTGATACATTGTGACAACTTGAAAAGCTTAGAAGTATAAAAAGTGACCATGGAGGGGTCAGGAACCTCACTTTTTAAATATCCTGAGTCTGTGTAACAGGCAGGAGTGGAGATGGTGTGGGCAAGTAGCCTGCATACAATATAAGGGAGAGAAGAGGCGTGCCCTTGCCTTATCCCCTTTTGCTCTCGTTGCTTTGCTGTTGTGCCTGTACCCTGCCACCCCACCTTGGAGCCAGCTGAGTATGGACTGAAGCCTCCACAAACTGAGCTAACTGAACCTTCTCTTCTTTAATTTGGGCATCAGTTTTTTGTCCCAGCAACAACAGAAAACAACTAAGACACTAGCTAGAATGATTTTTTTTTCTGGCTCGGCCTGCTTTAAGGGGGGTCCGGTAAGGCAGGTGGAGGTGGGGATCAAACCACAGTCTCCTGAGCCTGACTGCATTTGCATGAGCAGGAGCTTAAACAACTGAGCTAACTGGCAGGACCCCATATGCTAGCTAGACATATGAAATTTTGTTTGGGATATTTTAGGCCTCAGAAGTAATACCATTCTCAAATTTAATAATTCTCTAGAAAAACTCAGAATTTACTAAAAGTTATTTTGCTAATAAATTGTAGCTTATTATAGCCACAAAGATACAGTCTAATATCATCCAAGGAATAAAGCATATGAACCCAAAGAAGTACCAAACATGGAGCTTTTCACCCTGGATTCAGCACGTATTACTCACTTTCCAAGCATAGATATGTGAGGAGACATGCGGAGTGTTTCCAGCCAGGGAAATTCACCCAAGCCCACTGTTGAGTTTTGTTGGGCTCCCATTTGTGGATCAATTGGTGGGTTCACTGCTCATATGATTGCTCTCAGCCTTCAGGTTACCTGGCACAGCCTAACACAAGCCCCTGCCCTAAGTACCAACTGTGGTTTTTCCGAAAAAGAAAATCCTTGCATATATACTGCTGTTAGACCACCTTGTGACCCAATGTCTAGGCTAACAATTTCCTATCAGGCCTGGTACTGAAGCTACTTCCTAGAAACCATGGACAAAGGCCAGATATTTTGCAGAGGAAAGAATAGACTCTTTACCAAATATCATTCTAAGGGAAGAAAACATTAGGGAGGTGAATAAGCTTCAAACTTATTATTTTCAACTGCTTTCAGACATTACCCTCTAATGTCTCATAGTGGAGAGCAGAGATGCCTATCTGTATGCCACCATGCAGTGCGTCAAGGGTGATGAAGGAATGAATGCCATTTACTTTTCATTTTTTAGTTTGCTCTGCCTTCCTTAGTCCACTGCTGTTAGATCTGATTACTAATATGTCACTGCAATTTAAGAATCACCTTTATAAATACCTACAGAAGTAGGTAAAATAATGAGCTTCCTCTTTGACATTGATTCATCATTAATATACTTCATTTGTACATTAAATATAAAAGAATATCTCTTTTCTAGAAAAGAAATATGTTCTATTCCTTTTCCATTAATTATTACTGCTTTTCTCTGAACTGCACAGACCAATCTGGAAATCTTTTCTTTCCCCATTTTTGATGAAACACACAGGGAAATAGCTCTCTCTACATTTAAATCAATAATTTTGGCAATCTGTAATTGGTCCTGACTTTTAGTCTCAAGGTCAAGTAAACAATCCATAGTGGCAGATTCCTAAACTGTATCTCATCTAAAGGGATAGTTTTCCTTCAAATCCAGCTGATGGTTACACTCGGAGAATGACATAAACAAACTGAAATTAGCCCATTCACTCATTTATTCAGGAAAAATTCCCATGGGATAAAATGAACAATTTCAACATGAGCAGTTCAGTAGCATTTAGTATATCGGCAATATGGTACAGCCATCATTTATGTATAGTTCCAAAATATTTTCATCCCAGATTGGGCGTGATGGTGCATGCCTGTAATCCCAATGCTTGGGAGGCTGAAAACAGCAGGATCAATACAAGTCCGATTTGTGTAGTGAGACCCTGTAGACCCTGTACTAAAATATTATATATATATATATATATATATATATATATATATATTCATCTCTCCAGAGAAAAACTCTGCAACCATTAACCAGTTACTCCCTGTTTCTACCTCTAGCAATCATTTGGAAGCTACAAAATTATTTTCTATTTCTGTGGATTACCTGCTAATGGTATTTCACACAAATGAAATAATATTAATAGGTGACCTTCCATATCTGGCTTCAGAAATTGCTCAGGTGTTGTTGTTTGGCACTATGGATTGAATTCAGGTGCTTGCGCTTATGCCATGGAGCTATCTTCCTAACCCTTGAGTCTGGTCACTAACATAATGAACAGCGCCAGGCTTGGTAGACACATTTGGGATGGACGGGGCCCCCTGACATTTGGTTGACAGCCTCTGTCCTAATTGAAGGAGCAGCTAGAAAGCAATAGCTGGAAGTCTAGTAAGAGGATGAAGCCTGATAAAGTTGCTCTCCAGGAGATCAATCAGGGCATCACTGATCTGCAATTCCAGGCAAGGACGCACAATTCTGTAGGGAAATCACCCCAGAGCCAAAGGTAAGGTAGGCAAGCTAAGAACAATATTCTCATAAGGAGAGAACAGAGAAACACGTTCTGACACAAGAAACCAAGCATATCCCAGACTCAAAAAGCATACAGGAAAAAGAAAGGGAAAATTGTCAGAATAAAGAGAAACATTAGAAATGGCATCAATTGAAGCTCAACCTGGAGCATACTTGACCTTTGATAATCACATCCTTGTCTATCTCCATCAGAAAAATGAGTATAATTGCTCATTGGACCATTTGTTAAGAGTTCTGGATAATTATCTCAGTTACTTTTCTTGTTGCTGAGACATAGCACCTAACTACCACGGGTGAAGGAGAAAGGGCTGCAGCTTAGAGGCTGCAAAGCCTCAGTTCACAGCTACCTGGCTGCAAGGTGGAGTGGTGCAGCAGAGGGGCAGCACAGAGGAGCAGCAGCTCATGTCAGGCGGAAGGTGGAAAAGTAGCACATGACAACAAGCAACCACAGCAGTCCTCTTTCTTTCTTAATTTTGTTCTATCCAGGCCACTTTCAGGTGGGTAGCTTTCACACCCAGGATGAGAAGCCCTTAATCCTGGTATAGCACTGGGTCTCAATCCCAGCACCAAATCCATAATCGCATGATCACACACTCTATATCCAGCCACCTCCAAAAAAGCTCCACCTCTAGCCACAAGAAGCTTTACAGTGACATCTAGACACAAGCCATGATAATATTGCTTATAACATAACTCACAATAACATGAAAAGCATTTCATAGGAGTTAGAGAAGTGAGATCCATATCAACAGAGTTTAAGGAAGGCACTCATGTTAGGGTAGACCTTGGGTCGCTGGACTGCCATTCCATTCCTTGCAGCTGTAGCAAGGCAGATCCTCAAAGGGGACAGCTGAGCCATCTCACCAAACTCACATTCCCACTAATTTATAGGGACAGCGGTAGGCTTTAAATTAATTTTGCAAAAATTTTACTAACTGGAAAGGATGGCAGATGGAGAGGTCACCCGTGTAATCGTCTATAGTCGTGGAGATGGCAGTTGTTAGAGAGATTATGCCTGTGGATAGCATGCTGCCAACTGGACCGATCTCAAATTTAGAAAGATGACTTCGGTATTAGACTAAGCAGCTCAAATTTTTGTGCCTCTTCCAAAAAGTCCTCTCTGCCAAGCAGGAGGTAAAGATTCAGGGTCATTTGTTGATTTGACAAAACTCGCATTTTTTCAAAGAGTTTAAGTAGTTTCCTCAGGCTTAGAATAATAGAAAATGAAGTTGACACTTCCATGATATGAACCATATTTAGATCTATTTAAACTCAACTTTATGTCATGAAGAATAAGTGCCTGACACCAAGCCTTAATTATTACATAATCTTAAATGTCGGTGTTTTAAAACCCAGTGAGTTATGCATGCTGTGAAATGAAGGACAAGACCTTTTTCCTTTGTGAGTTTCTCTTAATTTTTTTTTCCATTTAAGTAGGTGTTTTTAGTGACTCAACCTTGGGTGCTTTCGAGAAATTAAGTTTGTCTAAGTAATCAACTTGAGTTAGTCAGAAAAAGATTTCTAATTTTTTTTTTTGTTTTCTTATAGTTTTAGCTCAATATACTACAAAAAAGTCAAGTATAAAACTTTTATTTTCCTCTCACTAAATGAAAATCCACATGAAGTCTTGTGGATTGAAGTCTTGAAAATCCACATGTGGATTGAAGTCTTGAAAATCCACATGAAGTCTTGAAAATCCACATGAAGTCTTGAAAATCCACATGAAGACTGGGGATTGAACTCAGATCCTTGCATTTGTCAGTCAAGCGCTTATCTTACTGAGCCATCTCCCCGGCCCCGTCACATGAAGTCCTTTCACTGGCTTTCCCAGTGACCCTTGAGTTGGTGGCTGCAGGTGTGATGCCAACAGCAAAGATACACCAACTACTGGACAGGCTGGGCTGGACGTGTTACAGAGGCCAAGTGAGGTGTGAACCAGCTGCTATCAAATGAGAGGGAGACAGTTCTGCTAGGTGTTTTTTTAGACATGAAAAAGGCTTCTGGGAAGGGTAGGAGAAAGATGGTGGGACGGTTTGTGATTGATTTGCCAATTGATTATTTGTTTAGGTTAGAATATGACAGGTGAACAGGGAAAGGGCATCATTTAAGAGTGTTTGACCAAAAACAGTAGTTACTACTTGGGGTAAAATGATAAAGTTAGGTCAAAAATACTTTTATATTAATATTGTTAGCTATGTTCTCTGTAACTGCTGCTGATTTTCCATTTACATAGGAGGTATGTATTTATTGTTTTACATATGCTTAATTTAAAAAATAATGGTAACATTCACTATAATGTGCCAAAAATTATGAAGATGCATAAGAATTAGTGGTTTATAGACTATATATTTCATAGGAAGTAAAAACACGTTTCTTAAGCACATCCAACCCTAGGAAGCACTTGTCATGTAAATGAATGCTCTGAGGCTATGGGAGAGGGCCCTGTTAGGACAAATGGACAAATGGTTGCTGCGTGAGGAGTGCGCCTAGATTACCTTCTGCTGTGATGTGCTTTTAGCTTCAAGTCCTGTAAACGTAGGCTAAAAGAAAAAAAAAAAAAGTAAAAGTTATCATTTCCTCAATATCCAGGATAAAAATCAGTAGTGGGGAGAACCAGAAAAGATCAGTGCAGCAGTGCGATTCTGAGTATTAGCTGGAGAGAGTTTATATAAGAAGCGTCAGTTACCATGTGAAATACAAAGATGTTGGTACATAGCACCCCTCCTGTTCCTTGTAAACTGAGAGCTGTACCTACAATAATATAAAATCCTTCCTAACTAAACACTGCTCAATTTATGTAGACCTTAAATCAAAAGTGAAGTAACTTGATAGCTTTGAAACAAACAATACCATAGACATTTTTTTTTTAATAGCTGAAGGCATTGGCAAAAGAAAATAAAACATGAATCCACAGGACACAGCACATGGGCCCTGTGGGATAGGCTGGAGGTGTGCGGCGCACTTGGGTCGGTGCTTGCTAAGAGCTGAAATTAACACAGACACGGAATTAATCACAGCAGAGATCATCAAATTAAGGCCCTTGGCTGAATGCTATGTGCCGCCTGTCTTTGTAAAGTTTTTCTAGAACACAGCCGTGTTCATTTATTTCTATATTGTCTACAGCTGCTTCTCCATGACAAGCATACTCCTGACTGCTTAAAACAGAGACTGTTTGGACTGCAACGCTGAGAATATTTACTCTCTGTCCTTTCCCCAGCAAAGCCCGTCAATCATTGAATTACATTACAATATCCAAAGGGCTTTTATTGATTCAGAAGACACACAACTTTTTAGCCATTAAAACCATCAGCATTAATTTAAATTTTATTAATGTTGATATATTTTGCCATTAAATGTTTGTGTTCCTATTTCTATATTAATCAGTTATCAGAAATAGGTTAAATTGCACATTTCAGTTAGCCAATCTCATCTGTAATATAAATTACTTCTATATGCCACACCTCTTTAAAATTTAAGATCAACTCTTTATTTTTTGGCACCAGGGATCACACTAGGGACCTTGCAATTGCCAAGCAGGTATTTGTGCCACTGTGCTATGTCCCTGGCCCACTCTTTAAAATTGAAGTATAGGGCTCAGGGAGATTAGCTTGGTAGAATAAGCTCTTGCCTGGAAAGCACAGGGTCCTGAGTTCAATCCCCAATACCACAAAATAAATAAATGAATAAATAAATAAATAAATAAATTTAAGTATAAAAAAAAACTTGTCTCTGGATTGAAAACAAACTCATTACTGCTATCCCTTTTATAAGATTTTTAGGTATATTCTTTTACCTCTTAAGGTACATCTCACTAATCAATAATCTCAGGGGAAATCAATAATCTCAATAAAGGGTATTTCCTGCTCAGTCTTAAAATCAACAATAATGGTCATCATATAATTGGTTTCAGGCAATACATTGAAAGAAATGGGTAAGAATGCCAATAAAGCTTCTTTAGCTATCTTTCCATCTACTTGAATTTTAGAGACAGCAGGGAAAGAAAGTACTGGAGACCTGCAGTGGGGATGAATGTCTACAGCCTCAGCACTGTGAAATAAAAAATTTAAAAGGGCTGAGGATGAAACTGGGTGTGAAGACCTGGGTTCAATCACCAATATGGAAATAGAAAAAGCACAAGAAGCAAGGGAGGAGGAGATGGAGAGGGAGGGAAAAGAAGGAAAGACCAAGGAAAGAAGGGAAGGCAGCCTCAGCGGTGACTAGTGGTGACTCTTGGCGTGACTCCTAGGGTGCTACACTGAGGCACACTCTACTACCTGCCATCCCTGGGACCTATGACTGGACTGGGTTTTTCCTTTCTCCCACCCAGGGAAGAGGTGGGATGTTGGTGGTAAAGTCTAGCAATGGGTGTGCCCAGAAAAGTACCGTGAATGCTGAGGCTGAGGGACTCTGGAGCTGCCCTACTGTTGCCTTGGTGTAGCTCCTCTTTAAACTCTGCACAGTCCTCCATATTTTCCTAATTTTTGCTACTTGTGTTGAAAGAGATTTTAATTAATTATCTAGATAGTATCTTTACAAGTACTTCTGGATAAGTTATTCCATCTCCTCCAACTTTTTTTCTTCAAAGCAATTTCATAGGAATGACATATATCTATTTTACTGATTCTCCAAAACAATCTACTAGCAGAAAAAACTAAATAATCTAAACAGATAATTTTAAAATTTTTAAACAAAATAGACTTTAACCTCATACACACAGAACTCACCCTCCTTAAAATCTTATTTCCGGAGCCAGGCGTGGTGCCACAGGTATGCTGTGATCAGTAAGGAAGGACTACAACCTCCTTCGTCTAAACACTAGCCGTTTTATATCATAAGCTATTGTTCAGTTTTTAAATAGGCACATGATGCCTTTGACCTTCCATTCAACAAAGTCAATCATTTTTCTATAATTAAAGCTGGCATCTAAAAATATGGCCCCTAAAAATCTAAATTAAATTAAAAAATAAAAATTTAGTCACTTCTGGACTCAAGTATATATCTATTTTTTTTCTGTAGCTTATTTGTGTCCTATTAGTTCATTCACATCTCCAGTTTACTAAGATAGTTTTCAATTAATAATAATTAATTACATAGCTTCTGTGTGCTGGAAAACATGCCCGGCATTTGGTACATGTTACATTATTTCATTTTTCATAACAATAACAGAATATATTTACTTGTCACCAGCTTCATCTACTCCCCTCCACACGTCCCCAGGGAAAACATTCATCTTTCCATTGTTGTTCATTTTTTTAGAATAGGTGAATAATAATCTTGCCATGAGAGAATTGTACAAGTAATTGTGTACAAAAGTAAAAATGCTTTCGTAGTAAAACATGTTTGTGTGCCCCTACAGGTATAATCAGGTAAGAGAAAGAACAAATGAGAAAAGTACAATAAAATGAGTGAGGAGATAAAGGCAGGGGAGGTAACATGGCCAACATCAAAGCAGCCAAGTGATGAAACTGGCGCTGATAAAACTCAGCCCGACACTAAGTCTCACGTAATTCACTACTATTAATTGCATATCTAAAAAGGTCAACCAGTCAACTGGTTCTGAGAAAATGGATTGTCAAGCTTTTGAGACTTCTCTCTGTCTTTATTTATATCATTGATTTAAGAAGAAACGCTGTATAGAAAAAAGCCCAGTGGCCAGGGAGATAGCTCAGTGGTCTAAGTGCCTGCCTGGGAAGTGCAAGGACCCAGGTTCAATCCCTGGTACCACATGCAGTGCCACCCTGGAAGGCTGGGCACGCTGTGCCATCACCAAGACCTGGCCTGGTGGCACACACTGATAGTCCCAGGTCTGGGGAGACTGAGACTTGGATCTCTCCAAGTCTGAACTGTGTAGTGAGACCCAGTACCAAATAAATAAAGATTTTTAAAAATGAAAAGAAAAACGAGAAGAGCCCAGGGGAAAGTTCCTAGAAATCTGTTTTAAACTTGACATCTTTGTATTAATCAGCAACCCTGAGCTATGTTATGTCCACTTTATTGAGACACCATCTCCTTTGTACTTCTCAAACGTTTCCTTAAGGATAAAATAAGTCTTTACCAGATACTTGTTCATATCCAGCTACATTGTGCCTACCTGTTTGCCCTGATAAAGCAGTCGAATTAGCCTGTCAAGAGGAAGTTGTATAGCCCATCTGGAAAGCAGTTCAGAAGTACTGAAGGCTCACAAAAATGTTCTTATTCAACTCTAACAGAATTTCTTCCTTCAGAAATATATACCAAGAAAATAATTCAACTTTTGCTACAAAAATCTCTTTCTTAACTTTAGATTCTTCTATAATTCTTCTGTTTCTAAGTGCCACTGTATTCATAGATGTAAAAATTACATGCAATAAAAACAGAATTAGAAATATGTTACAGTACATAATGAATTACTATATTGAGTCTTAAAGACTATTAGCTAAAATATTTTGAGATAGGCAAAATACTCATATAAATTAAATGAAAGGTGGATCAAATGCACACAGTGGATATAGCCATACTTAACATGGACATACATTACATGTATTATACATATTACACATATATGTTACATGTGTAAGAAATAACTAGACTTTTATTCTTCTTTCTCCTGGACTAATTTATTGAGTACTGAGATCTTCAATCTGGATATAACATCATCAAATACTATCAGCAGACAGTATTAGCAGGTTACTAACAATGCTTCAAAGAAAACTCCCATGTTCCCAAAAGCATGATGTATAATAAGATCCGGCTCTGATATTTTCTACACACTTCTTTTCAGATATTATTTATTTACTTTGTGCTTTGTGTAGTACTAGGGATTGAACTCAGGACCTTGTGCTTGCCAGCCAAGTACTTATTCCACTGAGCTATCTTCCCAGCCCCTCATAAATTATTTTATGATGGCTTGTTGCTTTTAAGAACATCCAGTTGAAGATATTAAAAAGCTTTGAAACATCACCAAATCCCAAAACCATTTTCAACACTCAAATATTTATTATGAACATGTCAGTTTATGATCTATATTTTCCTAGGATTTGTGCTCACCATCTGTTTGGACACTGTTTATCTCATTTAGTTTATAGAATTTTGATTAAGGAATAAGTTGAAGTTGTCTTACCAAGACAGTTGTTCATATACCCTCAATATATTTCTTACTATAATTATTTCAAGCATTCAATATTGCTCATGCCAATTATTCACAATGCTAATCAATTCCTTTTTGAACAATTGAAAAGTAGCAGGAAACACTGGGATTCTTTAGGGCATCTTTTCAGTTTCAATGGTGCCCATAAAAGTGAAGAATATCATTGTAACCTTTTCTTTTCTAGCCTTAGGAATGTGACACATTGTTCTACTGGGTGTAGTTGAGCAGACTGTATGCTGCTTGACAGTACAGTATCTAAGGTACTATCATTGCCTTCTAGTCAACATAGACTTGTGTAAACTGTTTTCTTATAAATAAGTCATTATATGACAGGAGTTACTATGTATTACTTTAGGCAGTACAGTATTTCATATAAGTGATTGTCTCTAATTTGCAAAAGAGCATCTATTGGAACCAAGTTTAGAATTAGTACCAGACACTTTCAAATTTAACACTGAATAGTTGTGGGTAGTACGTAGGAAACTTAGAGAGTCTGGGTTGATCGGGAATGAGCCACCTGATACTAACTCAAGATAGAGAGACAAAGGAAAAGGAAAGAGGAATTACACTTCAGAGTTGGAAATATGAGAGTGACTCAAGGTAAAAGTAAGAGGGTTGAACTCTGAAGAGAGAATGGGAATGACCAAATAGATGGTGCGCATGAGAGGCAAGGATGTACTCAGAAAATCGGTAACCCAGCCCTAAGCAGACTTAAGAGGGGAAGTTAGTCAAAAATACAAACAGAAAATTGTGTGAGAGCATTAAGAGAACTGGAAGAATCAGAGTCGGAGAAATTCTTAAGAAAAACAGGCCATTGATATTTTCAAGAAGGAAGACCAATCAAGGAGAATAAGGATTTAGAACAAATTAGCTTTTGGAAATAGAAGGCTCTTGTTACCTTCAGCAACAGTCAATTTTAGGGAAGGATTAGGGTGAAAATGAGCTGAGGAGGGAAGAGAAGGTAACTAGAGGTTACATGTAGACCAGATAGTTAAGAAATCTGGAGTTGAGCAAGAGAAAAGAGTGTAATTTCTTATGGACAAAATATACTGCCTTAGCGTACCATATTTTAGGCCAGCCCACGCACTTATTTAGTCCATCTGGAAACTACAGGTTGATGATTTAAACTAGAAGACAGGAGAGCATTGGGACAGAGATGGGGGCAAAGCCTGCAATGTTATCATCTGACAGGAGGAAATGTCTTCTGGTGTCACATGGCAGATCTGGATGAAAATACTTAATAAGAATATGTTATAGACCTCAAAACAACTGTTAAGGGCCAGGGAGATAGCTCGGCAGTCTAAGTGCCTGCCTGGCCAGCACAAGGACCCGGGTTCAACGCCTGGTACCACATTCCAGGCTGGCCCCAGGCCAAGCCAGCCACTGAAACTGGGCGTGGAAGTGCACACCTGTAATCCCAGCTTTGCGGAGGCTGAGAAAGGAAGATCACTATGAATCCAAGCCACATAGCAACACCCTGTATCAAATAAATAAATAAAAGAATTTTTAAAAAAATTAAAAATAAGGAACTGTTAAAGGAATAACTGTTTAACGTAGTTTCATTAAAAATAATGAAAGTTTAAGTTGATAAGTATGATAATTATGCTAATTTGTTTACTACCAATTTTAAACATGAATAAAAATATCATAGCATGCTAAATATGTACAAATACCTTGTCAGTCAAAAACATTCTGACAAAAAATTAAAGTACTCAAATTATAAAATCAAACATCTGTCATCAAAAAATATTAAAAATCACTTTTGAAAAACACTAAAGGAGCGAGCTATTGAAATACCTACAGTGAAATAAGACCAGGAGATACTATGAGAATATTGCCCTAAAAATTATAATTTAAAAACATTAATATCAATAGTTGCTAGAGAATAAATAAGAGAAAATAGTAAGGGAATAATTAAAGTAAGTCTGCCTTGCTTCTCCTACCAGCTCTTATACTTAAAAAAGTGTTTCAAGTCAGTTTCCTTCATAGTTGAACTCTGCACAGTGTTTAAGAAATAAGTACCAGTTCTATGCAACTCCTCAGGAAGTAAAGGAGGAGGAAATATCTTTTAACTCTTTCTATAAGACCATCATTATTTCAATTCTAAAAAATACTCCATGATAAGAAAAGATTATCCACCATTATCCTTCATGAAAGGAAAAGTTAAAAATCTGTGACAGAAAATTAACAAATGACATCCACCAATGAATAAAAGTATGTCTTGACCTCTGGTATCTGTCCATCAATGCATGGCACTCAGTAACGATGAGTCCGTGTGGAGCAGCTTCTCTGCAGTTTGCCTTTTTGCTGTGTCCCTTCTGTGTTGGAGCCAACCCACCATGGAAGTGAAACGCCATATGATTGTATTGATAGACGCAAAAACTCATGCAATTTAATTCCACTCTTGAAAAAAAAATTTCACCAAGTTAAGAATTATAGAAAAATTTAAATGTAATAAATGCAACAAAATTTTAACATAATATTTATAAAATATTTGAAATATTTTAAATGTAATAAATAAATGTAACATACTTAATAGGGAAATATTGGATGTTTTGCCCAAGAGATTGTGACCAAGACAAGGATCTTCACTTTCTTTTTTGTCTGGGGCAAGGCTGGCACAGCATGTGGTGAGGGGGATCAAACCACAGTCCCTGCCTTTGTCTAAGCTTGTCTCAGCTATCTCCCTGGACCCTTTACTTTCATACTTATATTTCACACTGTACTCAAAAATGCTATTTCTTTTCTTTTTTTTTTTTTTTGGAACCAGGGATTGAACTCAGACCCTTGCGCTTGCCAGGGAAGCGCTTATTCTACTGAGCCATCTCCCCAGCCCCTTCAAAAATGCCATTTCTAAAAAATCTCAGTTCCAATTGTTCCTTGAAAATATATGCATTATAACTAATTTCATTATTGACCTTATATCATTTAATAAAATGCCCTTTGATTCAATAGTATTAAAAGCCATGAGATACTTAGACATACTTAACAATAATGGACAAGATACACACACTGAAATTCACAAAACATTGCTTACAGAGAGCAAGGAGCCTCTCAACAAATGGAACAAACATACCATGTTTATGGCTCTGAAAATTCAAGATTGTTAACATGTAAATTCCTACCAGATTAATCCACAAATACAAAATAATTTCAAATAAAACCATGGAAGACTCTTTGTTCTTAAAATTTATACACTAATACTATGAATCATATGAAAATCTAATAAAGAAGAACTTTAGAGGACTTTTACCAATGTAAAGCTATAAATAGAAATCAACAAAACAAAGTTCATAAATTGACCCATTCATATATGGAAAATTAGTTCTTGTCAAAGATTTAAAGGTAATTCAAGAAGAAAAGGTTAAAATGTTAAGAAAATTGTGCTAGCACAATTAGATATCAAAAGGCAACAGATAAAAATTGCTACTACAGAGTATACATAAAGTTATTATAAAATAGATCCTAAACATAAATATAACTCTCAAATTTCTTTAAAAAACATAAAAAGTGCTTATAGCATTATTTTAGACAAAAATTTCCTATTCAAGCCAAAAAGAAAATAAAATTTTCAGAAACTCAGATAGGACTAGAGTATATTAAATGTAACAAGCTATAGACAGAAAAGCAAATATCATATATTCTTATTTAGCTTTGAAAGCAAGATTGTTGACTTCATGGCAAAGAGTGAAGTAGTAGTCATTGGAGACTAGGCAAAATGATAGTGGGAAAAGCAGAAAAAGGTTAGATAATGGTAGCACAAAACAATTAGATAAGAGGAACCAGTGCTGGTATTGTAGCTGTAGTGTTATGGTTTGGATTTTGGATTTGAAATATCCTCCACAGGAATGTAGACCAGTGCAACCATTATGGGAATCAGTATGCAGACTCCTTAAAAAACTAGGACTGAAAAATCCCATTTAGTCCAGCTATCCCCCTACTGGGAATTTTCCCAAAATAACTGAAAATATCATATCATAGTGATATATGTGCACCTATGTTTACAGCAGCACAATTTGTGATAGCCAAGTCTTGCAAGAAACCAAAATGCCCATCACCAGAGGAATAGAGGAAAAAGATGTGGTGTTTTTATACAATAGAGTATTACTCAGCTAAAAAGAATGATAAACTCATAAGTGAAATAAACCAGACCCACATGTGTAAATACCATATAGTCTCCTTAGTGTAAGAACTCAAAATAAGAAATAAAAATTGAAAGGTATAATACAACTAAATGGAAAATGAGAACTTAAGGACTAAACAACAAAGAGAGGGCAGGGAGAAAAGCTAGGAAACATGGCAGGGGCAAAACCACACATTTATATACACAAGATGGTTAAGGTGGTAGTCCTGAGAATCTCCATCAGGTTTTTGAAACTAGCAGTTAATTGGTAGGATTCTCACACTGACTAACTATATATGCTGATACCTATGCTGATACTTATGAGGATAGCAATGTATAATACTAGGGCCATGCTTAGAATGCCTGTCATTCTGGTCTTCTAAATGTGTACTGCTTCTAATGTCATATCAATTACTACTATACTCTCTCTCAAGTAAATGTTTGTTTTTTAAAAAGTAATTAAAAAAAACCAAGAGACAAGAAAGAAAATCATAGGACTGCCTTGCTACAATGTTGTATATAGTTGGATTTCTAAATTTCTGTGTAAAAATATGTAATTGTTTATTTTTATATCTTTTTATTTTTTTTGTTTCACATTCTATAGGGATGTGAAGTTCAGTATATCAATGATTGTTGGAAAATACCTGTTCCATGTTATGTCTAATGTGTTTGATATTCAGACAGACAGTGATGTTAAGCTCAACTGCCTATGTTGTAGAGTAATAATATCATTAAGCTTCTCTTCTGGAGGGTTAACAACTTAAGTTTGCAGACCAAGAAACTAGAGAGAAAGAAGGGTTACAGCCAACATTTTTGTCCTAGCCCTTCAAGGTCAGTGAGGACTCAGGACATAAGAAAACCTGTACTGTAACATCCTGTAATTTAGTTGTGTCCCAAATTTTCTGATCAAGGAGATTATGGGGCCAAAGAGGAAAGTGACTGATGATGTAGAGTGTGCTTAAGGGAAAGTCATATGGAGAGAAAACATTCTCTCAGGCTTTCACAGAGAGCAAATTGGTCAAGCAATGGCCGTGACTCATCCACATAGCTGACACTGACAAAGGATCTGCAAACTGTGGTACAGAGTTACAGTATAAATCCTGAGAGGACTTGACTGACCTTATCAGATATAGTAGTTACATTTCTTGTCATATAGGTCTTGCTTTATCTTGGTCTTAACCATCCAGCGGAAAAGTATAAAAGCGAGGTATAAAAAGTAAAGCCATATTAATATGCTAAGTTATAAAAGGCTCAAGTCAACAACCTCTGACATTGCCAGTCTTTCAGATAATCCACTACTATTATGGACTACTGGAATATATTGGATTATTTTGCTTAATTCATGCACCTACAGTATTTGAATGGCAATGGAAAACTCATCTGTGACAAAACAGGGGAAAATAAATGAAGGACTGTTTTGTAGTGAAAAAAAAATACATACACAGAAAGTAGGATAAATATATAGCTACTTTCTCTTAGATCAATGAGAGGAAAGATTTGTACTAATAGTGTTTAGACAAATTATCATGTCTGCATCTTTTACTATGAATAACTGCTATGAAGACGACAATACACAATATATTAAATATTGTAACGGTCCTACTAACCTGTTTTGAAACTGTCTCATTGCTATTTCTTTCTCAATAAAATTAATTTTTAAAAAATGAAATATCCCCCCAAAGCCTCATGTGCTCAGTGGTGGGCACTGGGAAGGTGGTTTTGGGGGCTCCATGCCCTCTCATGTTTTAATCCACCATTAAGTTCCTAGCTGATGTGCTATTAAGAGGTGGGGCTGGTGGGAAGACAGCCCCCTGGGAGCACTCTCTGGAAGGCATGGGACTGTCGCTGGCTCCTCGCTTCTTTGTGTGCTTCCTGGCTGCCCTGGTTAAGCAGCTTTGCTTAACCTTGCCTTTCTACTTTGTCCTTCTGCCTTGGAATCAACCAACCATGAACTGAATCCTCTGAAAACTGTGAGTCAAAATCAACCTTCCTTAACTTGTGGATGTTGGGTATTGTGCCCAGTGACATGAATGCTGATTGATGCAGCAAATTGTCACAGGAGTGTGATTATTACTGTGAGTGTAGCTAAGCATATGGCTTAGAAGCCTTGAGAACAAGTTTTGGGAAGAGTTTGAAAAGCTTTGGAGATGTAGCCTAGAGAAGGGCTACACAGCATTGAAACAAAGAATGGCAACTCGTTCTGGTTGGAGCTCTGTCAGAGGGCTGACAGAAATTCAAGTAACAAAGGCCAGATTAGAGGATTTGGTTAAGAAAATGACTCTATTGGAAACTGAAATTAAGGCTCTTTTATATTATGAAAACAAATGTTTCTTTACATTTTGCCAATGTTTTGAAACTTTGTAAGAGAGTATGATTCAGGGCAGTGGACTAATTGCTCTTGAGGAAAAAATTTTAAAGTGGCCCAATGTTTAGATTGTGGTGTGGGTATCGCTGGTTGCTTTTAGCCAGATTACAGTGAGAATCGGGAGAAAAAAGCAGATATAAACAACTTGAAATGTTGACAGTTCCACCAAAAGGAAAGACCTACATACATGGGATCCAAGAAAGCATGCTTCTTGAAAAGATTCACAGAAAAACAAGCCACATGCTTTGACATACTTGCATCATAACAATAGAAAAGATTTCTGGAGGTCATGTCAGAAAAAAAAAAAAACAGACTCTCAAACATTATAGGCCCCAGGATGTAGATGGTTAAACTCCTTGAAACACTCTGCTTTGAGAAAAGAGCCTTAGGTTACTTTGCTCTTTGGGGATTCCTAAGGGTGTGCTTCCTCAAGTTCCACCACCCAAGCACTCAGGCTGCCATAGCCATGGCCTAAAGGGACCTGGGTAGTGCTCTCACTGTTGGCAGATCTTGGTATCATTCAATGGTACTGATTTTTCAGACAGGCAAAATGTAAGAGTTACAAGGTCACAAGGGCTTCCCTCCAGATTTCAGAAAGGACTAGGAGTCTAGGGGGAGAAATGTATGATATGGTCAGAGTTTTTTCTTTCTTTTTTTTTTATATATATATATTTTAGGGAAAGGTTTACAGGGTGTTCAGGGTCTCACTACTAGATTGGACTCATAGTGATCCACTGGTTCACAGCTTCTCAAGAGCTGGGATTATAGGCACGTGCCAACACACACAGTCTAGGGTTAGAGTTCTTAGCAGAAACCCTTGAAAACAAGCTGTGTAAAGTTATGAAAGTAACTGCACATCTATAAGGAAGACCCTAGCAAACTGGAAATACTGAGATCATGGATTGGCTACCAAAGAAAGCTGCAAGTCACCAAAGAGAGAAGCCATATTGCAGCAGCCACCAAGGCGACATGGCCAAGGCTTTCTAAGGTCTTTGGAGCTCACATCTTGACCCACCCCAAGATCTAGATGTAGAGCTACAGGACATAATGTTTACCCTTCTGAGTTCCCGTCTTGCTTCAGTTTGCCTCCCTTCCTCCTGTGCTTCCTGGTTGCCATGATTTGAATAGTTTTCCTCTGCCACACCTCTTACATCATAGAGCCAACCTACCATGGACTGAACCCTCTGAAAATTGTGAATCAAAATAAGCCTCTCCTCCTTTAAGGTTTGGGTAGCAGGTACTGTGGCCAGCAGCAGGAAAGTGACTAATGCCTATTGTCAGTAACAGACTTAAGATATGCTCCAAAATAACTAGGAAGTAAGAGTCCAAAGTTTTCTACCACAAAGAAATGATACCTGTTTGAGATGAAAACCTGATTGACAGCTATTCACTGCCTATATTTATCAAAATATCATACTGTATGCCATAAATAGGTACACATGTTATGTGCTATTTAAAATAAAGAGAAATTTTGGCTTTGTAAAAGATAGCAATAAATGCCCAGGCAAAATAGCATGGACTAATTTCTTCTGAATCCTCATTACTAAATATAATTATAAATACTGAAATAATCAAAAGAGAATACTAAAACATGCTAAGAACTGGTGAAGTACCTCAGGATGAGAGAAACAACAACAATGATAATAGTAATAATAATAATAATAATAATAATAATAATATTTCTCTCCTTAGCAAAAGGAAGCAACTCATACCTACTGTTTTCCAGCCCTAAACCTAGTGAAGGAAAGCAGGAAAGTAAATCCTTTCTGTATGTGTACTGCAGTGGTCCCCTGGCAATGCTAGGTAAGCCTGACACTACCAGTATAGAAAGTGGAACAATTTTTTATTCACAACATTAGCCAGTAAACATGCTCTTCCCCTCCATACCTTGAACCTTCTTTCCATAAGTAGATAAACTAGAATGTCAGGGGCCACCAGCAAGTAAGAGGTTGCCTTATTGATTTATCATCACAGAAATACTTCTTTGAACATCAATATGGATGTGGAGTCTATATATAATGTAATACTACTCTGTCATACAGGATGACATATTTGAGACATTTGTAGGAAAATAGGTGCACCTGGAAAATATGTTTAGTGAAGTGAACCAGACACACAAGCTTAAATACTATACAATAGCTTTCATTCAAGAGAGGAAAAGTGCAAACAAAGAGAATACTAAAGGACTGATAGCTCTCTAGCAACAAGGAGGTGGTCCAAGAGACAAGGGGTGAGGAGGAGGGGAAGGGAAAATAAAGAGAATAATGGTAGGCCATGAGAGAAATCTAATAACATCAACTAGTGTGAACATTGTGTGTGTGTCTCTGTGTGTGTGTGTGTGTGTGTGTGTGTGTGTGTGTGTGTGTGATAACATGAGCTAAAATGAATAATATGAATGAAGATGAAAAGAGGTAGAATTGGAGGAGGAAGAAGGAAGAAGGAAATAAACCACCCGTGGTATGTATGTGTAAATACTCTCCACGATGATCATAAAGTGCATGCACTGCAAAAATGTACTAATAAAATCCAAATTTTAAGAAATTCCCTTTGAAACCACTCAAAATTTTTTCTTTGAAGAGAAACTTTAATCATTCATAGGAAAATGAGTGAACCTTGAGATCATAATGTTAAATGAAGTAAATCATGTACACGGTGTAAATAGTACATGGTTTCTCTTACAAGAGAAGCTCAAAGTATAAAGCACAAAATTGAAGGTAACAGGAAGTAGGGAGAGCTAGGTCTTTCTCAAAGGGAAAGACAATTGAGAGATGGAGGTTGTGAGAGGGAAGAGATAGGGTATGTGAAAGGACTCAAGATGCGTCATGAACTTGGACTAACTCCACACAGGAATGCAAACATTATCACTGCAAATATGTCTAAGAAAAGGGAGAAGATCAAGAGATGGGTGAAAGAGGGAAGGAGAGAGGGAGGGAGGGAAGGACCAAAGGAAGGAGAGAGTGAAAAAAGCAACTAAAATACATTAGGTACATGTCCTAATTCCCCACAAGAATGCAAACATTACATACTACTCATAGGTACCAATTAAAACCTTCCACTCCTTGACCTGAGATTATCTTTCCCCCACGAAGTGACACAAGCCTACTCACTCAGTTTTGGGGAACACTTTCACCTAACTCTTATCCCCAAGCACAAGCAGACTAGTGAGAGACCAGACATACACTGAAGGAAACAAAATAACTCTAAAATTCCTGAAAATCATACTGCCATTTGAACAAGAGCTCATAACGTAGAGCACATCCTGCATGCTAAACCTAACCAGGGTGAACCCCCGCTAAAACAAAAATTTCCGAGGAAAATCAGCAAGTACAGAGAATTGAATGAAAGTACAACATATCAAAATATGTGGACTGCACCAACGACAAAAAATTAACATAAGTGTATATACTACTGTACCAAGAGAAAACTTTAATATACTAAGAGTAATAGAGTGAGTTCATAAATCATCTAAATTCCTGCCTCAAGAAACTAGGAGAATAAGAACAGCAACTACCCTCTAACTCAAAGGGGCAAGAATGTTAAAAATGAGTAGCAATCACTGAAATTGGCAACAGGAAATTTTAAAAAATCAATGAAATAAAGATTAGTTCCTCAAAAACAGCAAAACTGGTAAATCACTAGCAGGACTGACAATATTAAAAAGAGAATACAGAAGTCATCATTGTTGGTAACAGCACAGGAAGTAGCACGAGAGACACTGAAGCCATTAAAAAGCACAAGAAAGTTTTACTGCAGACAACACAGCACTCATAGATTCAAAAGCTTATAAGAAATGCACCAGTTTCTCAAATATCACAGATTACCAAATTTCAAACAAGATGAAAGAAATGGTGTGATATGAATTTACTCATTTAAAAACTTGCAAGGTAATTCAAAGACTAGTCCCTCAAAAAAACAAAGAAAAACCTACAGATTTAGGTAATTTTATTGAAAGAATCCAAAACAAATATTAAGGAATAATTAATAATTTAAAATAATCTTTTCCAGAAAATTTCTAAGTCTATTTCATGAAGATCCTAATAACAAAACCAGACAGAGACAGTAAAAGAAGCCCACAGAACAAAAATTCTCATGAACTTAAATGGAAAAAGGTCTTCATCAATACACTCACAAAGGGACTGGGGAGATAGCTCAGTTGAATAAGTGCTTGCCTGGCAAGCACAAGGGCCTGAGTTCAATTCCTGGCTCCTCCCCTGCAAAAACAACAACAACAAAACAAACAAAAAAAAAAACAATACACTCACAAAAATTCAAGAATATATGTCACTTTTTATTAATTTTATTGAGAAAGAAGTAGCAATGAGATAGTTTCAAAACAGGTTAGTAGGACAGTTACAACAATTAATATACTGCATATTGTACTCTTTGTCATAGTTATTCATAGTGTAAGATGCAGACATGGTAGCTTGTCTAAATACTATTAGTTCAAAACTTTCTTCTCATTGAACTAAGAGAAAGTAGCTGTATATCTATGCTAACTAAATTATGACATATTCTTAATCTGTATATCTGTATATAAGAATATATGTCATAATTATACCTTATAACCAAATAAATTTTATTCCAAGTATTAAAGTCTAGCTGAGCATAGTGGCACATACCTGTAATTCCAGCACTTGGGATGCTAAGGCAAGAGGATTGTGAATTTTGTACTATTTTGGGCTAAATAGAAAATTCAAGACCAACCTGGGTTATATAGACCAACTCTGTCTTAAAGAAACTAAAAGTCCTAGTTCAATCTTTGGAAATTAATCATTGTAGTCATACAAATTCTATTATTTGAGGGAAAGCATTAGATAAAATCAGTGTGAAATAAAAACTGAAGTCAGGGATCACACTTGTACTAATCTTTTTCAACCCGTTACTGAAAGTTCTAAGTAAGCACTAAAACAAGTTAAGGAGAAGAAATACAAGATGCACAGACAAGAAAGCAAGACATGAAATTGTCTCTACTTGCGGCTTACTTGATTGAAATTTCAATACGATATAGAAGTCAGTCCCCTCAGACTGAGCTATATGTTTAGCACATTTCTTATTAAAATTCCAGCCTAGGTGTTTTTGGGGACACAGTTTAAATTATTCTAACAAGTACATGGAAAGACACAGGACCTAGATTTGCTAAAATAACCTTGAGAAAGAATAATACAGTTAGAGGACTCATCTGCACAATAACATGGCCTACTATCAGCTATACGAACCAAGTTACGGGGGCCATGGTGGAGGCTGAGATGCACAGATCAATGGAAACACAACAGAGGGCCCAGAAATACACCCACATAAGTGGAATTAACTGTTTGAAGAGAGAGGTAAACTAAAGAATATTTTTATTTTATTTTTTAAGTACAGGGTCTACAGGGTCTACAGGGTCTCACTACACAAATTGGACTCATAGTGAGTCTCCTGTTTTAAGCCTCACAAGTGCTGGGACTACAGGTGTATGCCACCATGCCCAATCTCAGTCACTGTCTCAGCATGCACCAGGGAGCGGGGCTGGCACAGCAAGCTGGGGATCGAACCCCGGCTGCTGCATTCTGCTTAAGCAGGTGCTTTAGTCCACTGAGCTATCTGGCCAACCCTTAAACTAAAGATTAAAATGATAGCCTTCTCAGCAAATTCTGATGGTACAAGCTGACATTCACACATAAAAAAGTGAATAAAACAATTTAAGAATCTCAAATTAAGCTTTTTAGATCCTACAAAAGTAGATCAACGTGAATCACTGACTTAAAAGTAAAACAGAAAACTATAAAACTTAAAAATAGGGTGAAATATTTGTGTTGTGGCCCCAGACAAAGAAATCTTAGATGTCACCCAAGCATAATCCACCAAAGAAGACAATGTCCACAAATTGTACTTTAACAAAATTTTAAACTTTTGCTCTAAGAAAGAGTACATGAAGAAAATGAAAAGCCATGTCCACTAGAAGAGCTCCAAGCCCTCACTCTTTCCACAAATCCAGTTGGGCCTCCACCTTTGAGTGAAAGTACTGCAGATATCCTTTCCTCCCACTAGCCAACTGTCCTCTCCACTAAAGACATCACTTGTTTCTCTAAATTTAAAGATGTTTTTCTGTGTGTCACTCATTGACAACTTATCATGTGCTACTTATTTGTGATTTATTCAAACATGTTCTTGTGGTGCATCTCAACTTAATGGTACACAGATACAGTTTGTCCCTTTATGAGTGGCAGAATGAATCTATCTGTTTAATTTTTGAGGTGCAGTTTCATTACTCTAAAGCAAGCAAACATTTCACTTTTAGTATTGTTTGTCATCAATCTATTTCTTTTTTTTTAATTTATTTATGTGTTTGGCACAAGGTCTCACTGCACAGCTCCGACTTGTAGTGATCCTCCTGTTTTCAGCCTCCCCAGTGCCACAATTACAGGTGTACGCCACCATATCCAGACTCAGTCACCGGCTCAGCACACCCCAGGGGTAGGGCCAGCATATCATGTGGAACCAGGGATCATACTCTGGTCCCTGTGCTTGCAAAACAGGTGCTTAGTCTGCTGAGCTATCTTGCTGGCCCTTACCAATCTATTTGGTTGGGTTTTAAAAAATTATTTATTTATTCTTTTTTCTTTTGTATTTTAGGGAAGGGTCTACAGGGTGTTCAAGGTTTCACTACTAGATTCGACTCGTAGTGATCCGCCTGTTTACAGCCTCCCAAGAGCTGGGATTACAGGCACGCGCCACCACACCCAGTCTCCATTGTCATCTCAGGGGCCAGCACAGCAGGGGATTGAACCCCTGGTCCTTGTGCCTGCTTGCAGGCACTTCAATCTGCTGAGCTATTTAGCCAGCCCTTCTATTTGTTTTTAAAGATTTTTTAGAAGTGTTAAATATAATTTAAAATTTGAAAATAAAAAGAGAAAAAAAAACCTAAAATTTAGGTAACAAGAAAGTTCCTAAATACCCTCTACTTAATTTCCCAAGTACTAAATTTTAATGTTAGTAGAGAACTTTTGTGGCAACTACTGAGCAAATATTGACACATTACTATAAACTAAAAGCTCAAAAAATTTTAGGGTTTTTTTGGTCTCTTTTTCCTATTCTAGGAATCTGGGTTGTACTATATTTATTAGTCATCGCATCCCTAGGTTTTTCTTTGCTGTGATAGTTTTTCAAGAAAAGTTTTTTTTTTAAAGGCTAATCACAAAGTAAGTTTACCCCTGAAAATCGCCTCTCTTTTACTTTCTTTTTAAGACCTTTCATCTTTGCTGGGTGAGTCACAGCTGTAAGGGATGCCATATGTAGGCCCGAAACTCACCTGGCAGGAAGGACCATGCCTCTGCATGCTATGGAGGTAACATACCCGAGCTCAGCAAGTGGGTGAGTGCACATCTATTTGTGGACACTCTGTTAAGATACCCACGTAATCACGCTTTTCATTCTCTACTTCTACACATGCTCACCACAATTTTTAGGGAATTGTTTAGTCCACTAGTCCTCTAACCTAGAGTGGGATGAAATCTAGAGCCCAGTTTACTCCACAACAAGTGAACCCCTAAATTGCCTCTTCTTGTAGGAACTTTTTGTTGTTGTTGTTGTTGTTGTTGTTGTTGTTGTTTGTTTGTTTGTTTTCCCTAGTTTGCTCAGAGTTGATGTCCTAGCTACTTTTTACTCACTGCTGGGACAAAATACCTGACACCCAAAATTAAAGAAGGAAAGGGTTTTTTTAGCTCACAGTTTGTGGAGGTTTCAGTCCCAACTCGGCTGGTTCCCAAGCAGAGTGGCACGTGGCAGAAAGCAGCAGCTCATGGCAGCAGAAAACAGCAAAGAGCAAAGGGAAAGGCAGCAGCTGCGGGTTCTCTCAAGCCTCTCTCTCTTCCCTCCACGTAATTGCGAAGACCAGAGCTCCTCCAAGAAAGTGGCAGGAGCTGCCATGAAGATCCAAGCTCCTCCGAAGTGGCGCAGCTGCCTTGGTCAAGCTCCTCCAAAGAAGTGGCACACAGAAGCCTTCCTCAACGCCTTTACACTGTTTTTATGCTAAGTCATTCTGGGGCAGGCCCACCCTGCCCTGGGGGGAGCCCATGCCCCAGCACGTGAGAATCGCCAACCTGATCCAGCTGAGCTTCTGACACCTCAAGTTGACACAATGCATCAACCATCAGATTTGATGTTTGGATTGAAACATCTCATGATCTCAACTGTAATCAATTATTTTATAAGTTACAATTCTTTTCCAATGCCCATGTCAGTATCATTATACTCCTTGCCTGAATGATTTCAACTGTCTTCTAAATGTAATTCCAATACAAACATATAAAGGCTTTTAGCATAACATGTAAAATATTTCGCTGTCTGAGCTTATGTTATTGGTCTCATCTACCTTTGCTATTTCAAAGCAACAATGTCTGAGCTGAATACTATGTAAGGGAAGCAGTACAGGGAGCAAGAGGAGCCACCCCTGGGTCGGTGCCTTACCAAAGGAAAATTCTAGGGATCACATGTCGCCAAGCCAAGGGACATAAGAGAACCGAAATGACTGAGGCTAAGTTTTCAACACCATATGAAGTGGAGTTCCAATACAGATATTAATTTTACCACAAAAAATAAAGTTGGAATTCTTGGATATCTATGCCCCTGGACTCAACCACAAATTACTACTAAGTAATAGCCAGGGCTATGATTTAAATCTCGAATGTCCCCCAAAATCTTATATGCTAAAGGTTTGGTCCTTAAATGCAGCAATGAATGTTCAGAGGTGGAGTTTCTGGAAGGGCCTAGGTCATAAGGGCCCTTGGTGCAACAGCCATTAATTCACCCATGGATTTGTCCTTTGGTGGCATCATTGACAGGTGGCAAAAATATAGATAGCAGGACACATTTGAAGACAAGACTGCCTTCCTGTCGGCTTTGCTCTGTCCTGGTGGCCAGAGAAGAGCAGCAATCCTTCATGGTATCCTTAACCCAAGATGTCTCTTCCTTCTCACAGGCCAAGAAGAAATGGAAGCGACTGGTTATGGGCTGAAATTTTTAATTTTGGCAATGGGTCAAATTAAACCTTTCCTCTACTTAGTTATTTTTCTTATTTTTTCACAACAACAGAAAATCAATTAACACACAGTACACACTAATGTATCTAGTACTTAAATTCTCCAAAAATGGCTATTGAAACAATGACTAAAACTCCTAATGATTATTTTTTAAAAAAATAATTCTAAAATCCTCTTCTCAGCTATTTTATTTTCTCTGAAATCCTACAGTTTCCCACTAGGTGGCATCCATCAGGTGGAGTTCTTTATTTTTGAAGTTAACAGAATTTTCTTCTCAGGAAGATGAGCAGTTGGCAGGAATCTTTCTAACTCCTCGCCTGGACTCTTGTACCCTTTTTTGTTAGAAAAACCACTTGAGTTTGCCTAATCTTTCCCAGGCTACCTCTGCAAGTGCTGAGAAAAAGAATTAAAGATTATTGCTGCAACTAATTTAAATACCAGAACACCTACAGTAAGCATATCCGTGTCCATCGCTTATCATTTTTCTTTGAATATGTATTTTGCAAGTTTTTTCTCTCTCTCTCTCTTGTATGTATTTCTGAAATATGTCCCACTTGTACGTTCCCTACTCCCATTTCTCTATCAGAAGTACTACTGACATCTTAACTTAAACATTTTAAAAAACTTTCCTGCTTAGAATTTCCCAGTTTTTGGCCAGGAGCATGGGAAAACCGTGAGTAATCCCTAAACAACTAGAAACATTTAGTCAGGAAAAAAAAGACTCCTCAAAATATAGTTTTTTTACATTTAGATATCATCAAATGTTCACCTTCTGAAAACTAAAACTTAAAGAAAATTCTATTATTTGATGGTGAATAAGGGACTAAAAAGATTAGTTAAGTTCTGAAAAGAAATAAAAAGCTTTACAGCACTTAATTTTTCTGGCCTGGGCCCTGAGAGAACATACAAATGTTCCCACTGAGTCATTATTAATGAGCTTAGTGCGATTTTGTTGTTTCTGTGGTGATTGTACGCGTCATAGTCTACATCTCCCCAGAAACACCCTCTCAAGGCCATTTCTGTCCCAGGCAGACTCCATTACCAGGAAGCTGCTCCCCACCAATTCCCCAGCCCACTGCCCCAGACCACAGCCTGCTCCCGGACAGACCTGCGGAGCCAGTTCCAGCCCTCGAGAAGCAGCACCTCCACTAAAAAAGGGACCCCGCTCCTTCATGTCCCCATGCTTCTGGTAACACTATGTCACATGTTTTCCGTGCATAGTCTTCCCCTCTCTACATAGTCATTGAAGAAACTCTTGCTCATTCTTCAAGATCCGAATTGTTCCCCAGACTAAGCATTCCTTCGTCTTTCCTTTTCCAGTGTTGTGTGTATAAATTTATTACAAGGACCAGTGAGATAGCTAGCTCAGTGGACTAAGCACCTGCTTAGGCAAGCACAGGGGTTGGGGTTCGATCCCTGGCATCACATAGGTGCTGGCCCCACCCCAGGGCATGCTGAACTGGCAACCAAGTCCAGGTGTGGTGGCGCATGCCTGTAATCCCAGCACTGGGGAGGCTGAAGACAGGAGGATCATTATGAGTTTGAACTGCATAGTGAGACCCTGAACAAAATAAAATATAAATAAATTACAGATTCATCACAGCTTGATGAATACATTTCATTCTCCAACAGCGAACTCCTCATGATGTTTTTCAATAAACACTGTGCTTAGCCCTATTCAATATGTATAACATCTTAAATAATAAGTACACAAAGAAGAAAGGTATTAGTTATCAAATTTGTTAGCTGCTTAATGAGACAGGCATTGTCCTAAGTCTTTATAAACATTATCTCACTTAATTCTCTCAATAACCAATAAAGAAAATCCTGAAATTGCTCTAGCTTTCAGACAATGTATTTCAGATGTGAATAATTAGCCAAAGCAAAATCAATACCTGTACATGAGGGGTTCAGATTCTTTGCTTACTTTCCTTGAGTAGAGCTTAATCTCAACTTCAATTTTAAAAGCCTGAATGACAAAATAGTACTCAGATTCTCAAATATTTTTTATGGTACTGGGGATTGAACTCAGAACCTTGTGCTTACCAAGCAGGCGCTATGCCACTGAGCTATCTCCCCAGCTCAATTTTTTTTTAAAGATAACCATGAATTATACAATGTATTTCTTTTGAATTTGCTATTAATTTAGGGAGAAAACCAAGTAACTCTTCACCATGACCTGTGTTAAGAGATTCCTAAGAGGAGGATGCTTTTTCTTAATAAGCAATCCCAAACCAACTTCTCTTCTGAGCTGCTGGTGTTCTTGGAAACTCGGAGACCCCACCCAGGGAAGTAAAGCAGGTAAACATAGGTATATAGTTTTCTGATGTCTTTCTCTGCCTTTTTCTGTTGTGGAGCAGCCATGACATTTTGAACGTTGACCCTCGCTTCATGGATGAGTACTGTCTAGTCTAAACCAGTGTTTCTCTGAACACCGGTGTCTAGGAATACGACTTGTAAAAGTTGATTTCCAGTTTCCATAACAAGAATAGTCTGAATCAACAGATCTAAGTGTCTATCAAACTGCCCCAGAGGAATCTGGCACAGATTAGCTAGTCATGCTACCGAAACGTGTATCTAGGGACCAGGGAGATTGCTCAGTGGTCTAAGTGTCTGCCTGGCAAGTGCAAGGACCCAGGTTCAATCCCCAGCACTGCATGCTGTGCTGGCCCTGGAACCATGGAACCCCAGGAGCACCATGTTGGTCCTCGAAACCAGGTGTGCTGGCGCATGTAATTCCAGCCCTGGGGAGATAGGAGGATCACTGTGGGTTCTCACTGCGTAGCAAGGCCCTGTACCAAATATCTAAAAAGATTAGAAAAAGAAAAGAAATATGCATCCAAACCAATAATAACTGACCACTTTTCCAGGAGACCCAGTTTAAATCAGCTGGTATTGGGTATTATCCTGACAGTTGTCCAGATATAGGTACTAGGATGACCAACAATCCTTGTGTGTTAGGTCTTTCCTGGGTTTCTGCACTAAAAGCCCTATGTCCCAAGAAACTTCTCACTTTCCAGAAAATAATGATCATTAGTAACTCTTGGGGTGCTCTCAGCAGTTTCCCTGGTCATATTGTAGGACAAGTTTCCTTTTGTACTTTCCCTCCTTCTCACCTTCCATCTGGATACAAGCAAGGAATCACTTACACTCATTACTAGCAGCACTCATGACCTCAATGGAAGTTGGCCTGGAGAAAGCACGCAGGAGAAGATACGGACAAAGGATGAACAGCAAACAAGAGTCACGGCAATGGTTGGACCAAGGGCAGGGCCCTCCCCACCTCTGTGTATGACTAAATGTCAGTATTGCTTATTGCAGGTTCATGTAGCATTCCCTCACTGTAAGTAGAGTTGTCCTAATCTAGGTAGTTTGGCAGATCAGGATGCTATGAAGAAAAAGGACAAAGTTACTTTCAGACAAAATAAATACACCTGAATTTAGAAACAGGATGGTGGTAGGGTGAAGCTGTCCCTTTTGATTATGGAGAAAGAGGTCCTCTGGGCTTTGTCTTATTTCAAGTTATAAAATATGTAAGAACCTGAATCAATGTACAGAATACTCAGCAAAAGCTAGCATAATAATCTAACATACTTTGAAACCCAAAATAGTAATTAAGATTAGAGCAACACATGTGAAAGATTTAGGGATTATGTATAACTCTAGACTC
>NW_004524631.1:8519437-8530409 GCF_000260255.1 Octodon degus
CCCAAAGGCTACCAACCCACAGTGACCTTTGGAAACAGGGGTTCTGTGCTTGCTGCACCCACCCGTGCTCTGTTCCACCCAAGTGAGTTCTAGATATGCTCCCCTGGTTTGGGGGAATTCTTCAGGCTTGTCTTTTCACAAACTTGCTCTCCTTTATCCCTGGAAATTATCTCAATCCTGCATTCACTTACTTGTGTGTTTTTCACGTTCTGATATTCAACCTTCCAAACACTGCAGAAAAGCAGCAGAACGAGAGTACAACAAAGTCACCCACATCATCCCCAAAAGAACCTTCCAAACTAGGCAGCAGTCACTCTTTTTCCAAAGGCAAGCTGTGTCCCTTTCTGCAAAGACTTTTACTCTTCGTCCCATGAGTTTCACTGTCTCACCCTGTGGAATCCATTTCTTTCCTCATGACAACGGAAAGTGAGAACACAGCACTTATGTCCTTGCCGTATCCCTCAGAAACTCAGCCTATGAGGGACTGCACAGACTATATATTCCAAATTGAAAGCCTCTCGTGCCTAGCGAGGAAAGCATTCACATCCAGCTGAGCATCCTCTGAGCACCTCTGTGCTTCCTGTGGATACCTCTCATCCCAAGGCCTCTTGCCCAATGTGTTGGCGTCCTCTATGTGCCAGGTAGGCTGTGCCCCAGCTAACTTTGTTACCAAGATCACATGGTTCCTTAAGATCATATATCAGCAGGGCTAGGGAGATGGCTCAGCAGGCATAATTGCCTGCCTGGCAAGCACAATGTCCTGACTTTGATCCCCAGCACCAAAAAATAAATAAATAAATAAATGTACATTATGTCAGAGAAGATAAATCCTTCAAGGTTTGTGGCTTCATTTCAGAGGGCTATAAGATATTGCTTTAGCTTTTCCCATCATCTTCTTCAACCCCAACAAAACCCCTCTCTCTTTCATCAATTAACCAGATTTAAAAAAAAAAAAAAGATCTTGGAGACTGAGTCACATGAGTGATTGCTCTGGGATGTTTTGCAAATTTACCCACTGCACCCAAGTATGCCTGGTGCCCAGCCCCAGGTGTGCCTTGGCCTAAGCCAAGCCTCCTCCACATGGAAAAATACACAAGGGACCAAAGGCAAGGAGCCAAATCCTTGGCCTTTCCCATTTCAGTCTGACTCCCTAATCTGCTAGCTCAATGGACAGGGATCTTTCCTCATCCTCCTCATCCTCATCCTCCTCATCCTTATCCTCATCCTTGTCCTCCTCCTCCTCCTCCTCCTTCTTCTCCTCCTCCTCCAGTGCTCTAACTGCTATCTTTCGCTTCTTCCGAGTTCACTTTTTCTAAAATGTCTACCCTCTCTCTTTTCTAGCTTTTGATTTTGTATCTCTTTTTTTTCCTTTCCAACCCTTTCTTAAAAATAGAACAATAAACAAAAAGTACCTGTTGACCCAGTCACATAAGTAATGAAAATGTTCCCCAAGAGCAAAATCTAATGTGAATCACTTTCCATAAATGAGTTCCCATGTTTCTTTCTTTCTCCCTTGAGTATTACATATGAAATTGCTCCCTGGCTTTCCCTTGGGCTTGTTGTGAAGAGCACAGGGAGGTGAACAGAAGTAGAGATCAAGTACATATTTTTCCTCTACAGTACTGAGGTTGAATGACACAAGAAGAAAATAGCAGCTCAGTTTATTGCCATATGTGAGCCTCACGGGGTGCTTTGGCCACTCCAGCCTGCAATGGGCTATAGCGCAGGGTGGACCCTGAGACAGTTAAGTCATACAGCCCATCCAGAGTCTTCTTGGGGTGCAGCAGCACTAGGACATCTTTGTTCTCTTCTGCTCCAGCTCTGAGCCCCCCAGAAAAAGCACACCCATCTCTAGCAGGCAGAGTTTGTATACAGGGCCCCTAAATTGCAGCTTCTCTGATAACATCTCAGTGTTGCTGGTGTTTCTACACGAGATCCAGCACCTTATGAACGTCTGTCCAGCTTGCCATTGTCCCTCTCCTTCTCCTCCCAAGCTGATCCACGTGGAAATCTCTTACCAAGGTCACCAGTGACTATTCTGATCCTTAATTCAATTAACATTCCCTGGGCCTGTATAACTTGGAAGGTCTACAATACTCGTTGCTGGATTTTATTTCTCTTTCTTGGAAAGGTTTCTTCTCCGGTCCCCATGGAGTCATTTGCGTTTGTCTTTCTTTCTACACCACAGGCCATTTAGTCCTCAGCAGCCATCTCTTCCTCCTTTCCGAGTGAGTGTTTCCCGGGGTTCCAGCCTCTTGCCTCCTCTCACTCCCTTATTCTCAAGGGGAATTGTGGCCACTCTTGTAATCTCAGCTACCTAAACCATTGATAGAAAATTTCCAGAGTTGATCTCTCTTTGACACCAATCTCTCTTCCATGTTCCAAACCCATATTCTCCTCAATTATATATTGAATATCCCATAGAGACTTCAAAATAGATGTATTCATAATTGAGCTCAATGGGCCGGGGAGATAGCTCAGTAGAATAAGCCTGGAAAGCACAAGATCCTGAGTTCAATCCCCGGTGCTGTAATAAATAAAATAAAATAAACATAATTGAGCTCATTGTTACCCTTCCTTCGCCACAGTCTTAGGCCTCTTCCTCATTACTTTCGCTAATAGTAAGAAACACACAACCCGAGAGCTATCTGAGGCCTTCCCTGTTCCACTGTTTTCCCACATCTTTGCTGAAGGTTAAGCCCTTACCTTGTCTCTAGATGTGCAGTTTCCACAAGCCCTCATTAACTACTCTAGAAGATAGCAATACCTTCTTGAAAGTTGTCCTTATGTCTAATGTTCTACTCCCTCTCTCCATGATCTCTTTATTTTCCTCATTATTGTCAAATATTTCTCTAATAGTATGATCATCATTATTATTAGCATGTTTTCTTTCTTAAAAAATTTCAGGCTACAGCTACAGGAAGGGACTTACAGGCTACTCTGTTATCCTGGAAGAAGGAACTAGGCATACATCAAAAGGAAGTAGCCAAGTCTTCCCTAACATAGATTTGACCTCAAACCTTATGGTTAGCTATGTACTGTATGCTTCTCTCAACACTAGATTGTGTGGTTTCTAAATGTAATAATGATTTTTTTCATGTTTCTAGCTCTCATCTTTGGTTTGGTGTCTCACCTACTGTACTGTTCAATGCGTGAATGGAAGTGGAGATTTAACACTGGAAAGAAAAAGAGTACAAGAGAAAGATAAGGAGGAAAAGAAAAGCAGAAAACGAAGAGAAGAAGGGAGCAAAGGAAGGAAATGTTATCCTTAATGACTCTGTTTTGCAGTGACGTTCACAATGTATTCTTCTCTTGGTCCGTCTCTGTCTTGCAAACATACGGCCCCTGAAGCTTTCTATATGATTTTTTAATCAAGTAACCTAATAAAAGAATTTTTATTTGAGAGACAAAAAGAATATTTGCCCCAAAGCATCTAACAATCTTGTTAGAGAACAAACATCTAAGCTTTGGCAGACAGCTGGGGATTCTTTGAAGAAAAGGAGAAATATTAAGAATTGAGCAGAATTATTAACTTATGGCTCATTAATATTTATCATTAGGTATATCTATGGCAGCTAGGAGGGAGAATACTAAAGTTCCCTTATCTTCTAATTGAATATTCTAAGTATCCTTGACTCTCACCCTAGACAAAATTGGGAACTAGAATAATAACTGCTTCAGGATAAGCAACCTTGGAGGTTTTCTTTCTTCCTCTTTGGGGGTCTGTGTGTCACATCATGTCACACTCTTTTTTTGTTTGTCTTGAATGATTCACTTTTTCCCCAGCCGGGATGCAAAAAGCAGGATATTTGGAATAAGGTCCCAGTCAGGCAGACCTGAAGATGGAAACAGATTTCAGGCAGGCCCAAGACATTCAGGAAAAGCTTTAACAGCTGAAAAGACTATCACAATAGCCGCCAGCATTTGCTTAATTGAGAGCTCACAGACTGTTGTGAAGGAAGAAAATATAGCCCTGTGCCCAAAATGTACACTTTTGAGAGTTTTGATCCACTGTGTGGCCAGACATATTTGCATGCCAGAATAGCTGGAAGGCGCTTTTGTTTTATTTGCAGTTTTTCCTTTGACTGCTCCTAACACATTTTCTTCTAATTTAAATCATTGAAAATATCAGTGAAGAATAATGAAAAATATGAATTTGACACATTAAGAAAAGTAGCAAACAAAAAGAAACTATGAGAAAAATTCTTGAACAACTCGACGGTATTCAACACAGTGGAATATGAGTGCAAGCTCGTGGGAGTGACTGATCCCGAAGGGAAAGGCTACCAGGAGCCAGACTATCACCGCTCAGATAAAAAAGGTACTGGACCCTGTATGCAATGAGAATATATTCTCCAAAACTTATTTTTTTTAATATTAAGGAAAAAATAAAACCAAATTTCATAACAAAATAGTAGGAGGTTAACAGTAGTTAATATACTGCATATTGTTATCCTTAAAGTAGTTACTCAGGCCGAGGAGATGGTTCAGTAGAATAAGCACTTTCCTGGCAAGCACAAGGGCTTGAGTTCAATCCCTGGTTCTGAAAAAAAAAAAAAAAAAAAAAAAAAAAAAGTAGTTACGCAGAGTATAAGATATGGGCATAAAAAATGATCTAAACAATATTACCACAAAACTTTCTTTTCAATAAACTTGGAGAAATTAGTAGCATAATTACCTTATTTTTTCCACTTCCTCCTCAGCAATGCTTTGAAACTATAGAGGAGGGAAATCTGACTTTAGAAGATATTATGAGCTGGGTATGGTGGTGCTTGCCTGCAATCCCAGCACTAGAAAGGCTGGAAAGAAGGAGAGGAGGGGAAGGAAGGGGAGAGGAGAGGAGTGAGAGGGAGGAAGGAGAGGGGAGAGGAGGGGAGGGGAGGGGAGGGGAGGGAAGAGAAAAGAAAAGAAGAACCATAGCAGCAGGTAGAGAAAAGAGAATGAAAACTGAGATCAGCTAGAAATATGTGGCAGTAATCTAGAGCATATATGATAGAGGCTAAGTATGGTCAGAGGAACTGAAGGGCATTAGTAAAGAGCCAGGCTAAATATTTTGGTAAATCAAGCAAAATCTAACATGTTTTACTGGAGAAATTAGAAGAACAGGGATGGCGGAGACCTCCGCTCCTACTTCCCGTGTCTCCTCACCAGCCTGGCTGGTTTCCCCTGCTGCCCTAAAACCCCAGCAGCAGGCAGGAAAGGGCTGCCTTCACCCGGCCTCAGGTTAGAGCCCTTGCGGTAGAACCTCTCCCCCTACTGCGCACTGGCAGAACCTATGGAGCCTTTTAACATTAGTGAACGCTGGGCTCCAGGCCAGACTCAGCCTTGTTTCATTTTGTTAGGTGCTCTTGGCTAACAAAATCCCTGCTTTAGAGTGTAATCACATCAATAATTACCTGCTATAGACTTTAAAAACACAAAAGTTTCTTAACATGTGGATTTTAAGTGCCCAAATCAAAACTTGGTGTGTGTGTGTGTGTGTGTGTGTGTGTGTGTGTGTGTGTGTGTGTCTTTTTGAGACAGGTTCTTGCTATGCAGCTCAGGCTGGTGGCCTGGAGCTTAGTTTGTAGCCCAGGCTGCTTTAGGACTCCCAGCAATCCTCCAGCCTCTGCTTCCCTGGTGCTGGGATTACAGGCGTGCGCCACCATGCCTAGCTTAGGCAATATATTGACACAGTAAAATATTTGAAATGCACGTCTTATTTATAGTTTTCCCTTGATGAAGGATACATTTTCCTCTGGGGATAATGAAAAGCATCAATGAAAAACATAAAGTTGACAGATTAAGAAATTATGTCTAGTCAAATAATATACTTATCCAGGCTTTTCCAAATCTAGCGCCTATCAGATGTACATTTGGTAAATATTAAATACTTACTCTCTAGGGTCCATTTCTAGCGATCCCTGTAGAGTAGGATGAGAGGAGGTGGAGGATCCACGCTGTCCTTAGCTCCCAGCTCTGTGTGCGTGACTCGGTGTCTTCCTTCAGAGACAGCCACTGTGTTCCTTTGCATTTCAAGTATTAGTAAAACACATCAGCTTTTGCTTTGTTTACCAATACATTTTGCCACATTTTTCACTAAATTGGGTGAAATAGTTACCTTAGAAGGCAGATTCATCAAACTTATACAGGAAACTCTGAAGTTTTATTTACTTTGAACAAGAAAATGATGAGACCGCACAACACGCAGAGGCTGCACTCTAGCAATGAGAGCTCCAGAGGCCCGTCCCAGGGCTACGCTAATGCTAGCCTGTGTGAGCAGGTAGGAGAGAGCAGCCTCACCAGTGTGGCTCACGGCAATGTAGTAGGAGTGGCTGTCCAGTTTAGTTCAAGGTCCGAAAAGTAACAAGTGACGGCTTAGGAAAGGGTAACTCTGCTGTCCAGGAAAGAAACCTGGATCAGGAATCAGATGCAATTAGTGGAAGATACCGACAAACACAAGGAAACACAGCTGCAAGTGAGAGAGATAACTGGTTTCCATTCATTCCCCGGGGTGAGTCTGGGCTAGGCCAAAGCCAAAACTTCGAAACAGTTCATACGGCTGCCTGGCGATGTTCCTTGGTCCAGTGGCAAAGGCCAAGAGTAAAATTCCAGCACCTTTGGACAATACCTGCTGGCCTTTCAAAACTCATCTCCACTATTAACTGAGAACAAACACAGGATCTGTAGACCAAAGTACAGAATCAGACAAGAAAAAAAATTTAACTTGTCATTTTTCTAGTAACAATGTTGTCCCACTTTCATTCCACAACTGTGCAGTGATGACCCTGAAAATATGTGATATGTTTACCATTCCAGAAAAGGTAAAACACAGGGACTAGAATCCGTGATATGAACCTACTTCAGTAAAAATATACGTTAAAAATCAGTGCAGCCACAAATGCCAGGAAAAATATCACCTTTGTTGTAATAACAGGACACAAGCCTCACTTCTCAATGCTAAGGTATCATTTCTTCAGCAACTCGGTTGCTCTTCAGTGACAAGTGTCTAACTCATTGGGGTTATCAGGATGCAAGAAGATTGTGTCCGCATAAAGTAATTTAATAGAAATCATCGGTTAAGCTTCAGAAAACATAAAGATCAGAGTGAATCAAACAAAATTTCTGAAAGCATCATGTTAATGTGAGTCTCTTGTTCCATTAGTGACAGAGGGAAAAGCATAAGTGACATTCAGCACAAATACCGGTCCCAAAAATATGTGAAGCGTTTCTTCAGATCTGAGCCTCAGACATCCAGTAATGCTCTGTTTGGAAAGCGTGAAAGCCTTCATTTTACAGATGAAGAAGCTCTGGAAAGGCTCTGACTCTTCTGAGAGTCAGAAAGTCCTATTTGCCAGACCAAAGTTTGCCAGAGAGGAGACCTCAGTAGCGTCTTAGTGGGCACTCTCTAACTCTAATTAGTTTCTTCCCACTTTGAATGATCCTCCAGTTGGAGCTTTCTCAAGTTTAAAACAAGCGTGAGGCCACAGAATAAATACGAGGCCAGGAAAGAAATAGAAGTGAACTCACTGCACCAAAAGCACAGTCTGTTTTTAATATCGAAAGTGTAAATCCTAGGACTCAAACGAGTTTTTGTTACAGTCTGTCATCTTGTCTCGTGTTTCCTCCTGAGTCCAGCCAGGTGGAATATGATCTGTGCCCGCCCCGTTTTGCTTTAAGGTATCTTTGAAGAAGAATGCCTGGCCCACTACAGAGCGAAAGTACAAAGCCCACAGTAGCCCGAATTCTGCCCCTGGCAGTTTCTTGTCTTGAAAACTTCATTGCGTGGGTTGCCACACTCCTGTGATTCGTGTAAATTCCACTGGGCCTCTGAGTCCTTGTTAAATGAAGGAGGTTGGTGCCATGGGGAAGTGAATCCATGGGCTTGGAAGATGGATGATTTAACAGCCCGAGTAGAGTTAGCCAAGAATCCAATTATTCACAAATAATATCTAAATCAAACAAAATAGAAACTTGGCCTATTGGTTTAATTTACATGTAATTTTTGCCAGAAGATATTTCTATATCTTGATTTATATATATGCACAAGTAACATGTCACCCTTGTCTGGACTACAGACAGAAAAAAATGCAAGCCTTTAAAAAATTTCCAGAGTCTAAGTTACACATTTGGAAACCTTGATTGTTTCTTATTCAATAATACAATTTTGTGTTAGGAAAGAAAGTGTCTAACAATGATACCATCAAGGAGATCAAATAACTTGTCATGTTTCATTATTGTGGGAGTCTTTATAGAGAGGTCTGTGCAGATTTTTATTTTTTAAAAATATGAAAAGAAACTGAAAGACACATTCTGTAATTACTAGTCTTAATGTGTACAGGGATTTTCAAAATGTTGTAAGAAATTTTTAAACAGAATAATGATGAAAATTGTGTGTTTTTAAACATAGGGTAGAGTCACATAATCTTATATGTAAAATTATTGTTTACATAGCATATAGATTGAATATGTTCAAAGAACTAGCATGTCCTGGACATTGAGGTGATTGGAAAAATATAGTTTAGTCTCCCTCTGATAGAGCAGGAGGTATTACAAAAACTTTCTATATATATATTTTTTTCTTTTTTTTTCTGTATTTAGGTCAGGGTCTACAAGGTGTTCAGGGTTTCACTACATAAATTAGACTCGTAGTGATTCTCCTGTTTTCAGCCTCCCAAGTACTGGGATTACAGGCTCGCGCCACCATTCCCAGTCTCTGTCACCATCTCTGCGTGCCCTAGGGGTGGGGCTGGCAAGGCACACCAAGGATCGAACCCCAGCTGCTGTGTTCTGCCCTAAGCAGGCCCGTTAGTCTGCTGAGCTATCAGGCCGGCCCTTTAAAACCTTCATATCTTCAGAATCAGCAAAAGAAACACTATTTAGCAGGATTGATCTTTTTATACCAAGATTTAGGTGCTTAAAAGAAGAACCAATAACTATTGTTTTACTGTAACTAACAAATAACATTTTGTAAGGCCTATGCCTGTCATTTGTATTTCAGTTCAAAGTATGTAACTGAGAAATAGCTACATCAGTGGTCATGAACCTTCATACTCTATATCTAATCAATATGTGATTTGTATGGTATCTTGCTATCCGCTTACCATCATTCCTAAAGCGGTCTTTGTCGTGACAGATCTAGTCCTTTCTGAAATCTCCATATACCATATGAAGAGCCAGATGAGTGAAGACTCATGTTTTAAGTACAGGGGAGCAGATTAAGTAATTTAAAGGTCCCTCTTAAATCAAGTTTCAATTTGTTTATGCGGCAGATCTTATCATTCAACTTATGGTTGTTATAAACTAACTGAATTTCTATATAAAATAGAAACAAAAGCAGGCTTGGATTAAAGTTAAGGTGTTTCAAGGTAATGTGCTTCACACTATTAGACAATGAACGTTAACTCTTTCATTTTGAGAGTTTAGAAGGTTTATCTAGTAACTAATATTGATATAGTGACTATAAAAAAGTTTTGTTATAAATGAACCTCACTAATGCAATAAATAAAATTTATTAAGTCCATTAAATAGCAATCGGCAGTTAAAAGAGAAATACTAACTGGAACATGTGTAACCATTATTTTTGTAATAAAAGCTAACAAATTCTTAACATTTTAGTCAGGGATAAACATCTGAGTTGTTAATTTCCTTTATAATAAAAAGAATTGGGTGGAAAACTAATATGAGGGTGGAAAATAATTAGGAAATTACTCACATCAAATACATCAAAGGGAAAACTCTTGGAAAAACCACAGATTCTTACTTTTAAAAACAGCAATAAAAACTGTGAACTACCACAGAGTCATGGAAGAACTTTATGACCTCTGGGAAGTAGTTACATAACTTTCTTCTCTCCAACATCTGTGTAGTTTACAAGTACACTGGCTAAGGACTATATTTCCTGCTACCATGTAAGCTATATATTTTTTTCATGGTTTCTTAAAGCCCATCTTAAAATATATTTTATTAAAATATGGATATCCTTTTGCAATCATCTTTTATAAACAGAATATTTATGTAATCAGTGTGAAGACTCATTATTTGATATTCAAAATTTTGAGAACATAGTAGTATTAAAGTTTTCATTTTCCTGCTCTTAGTTTTATTTCTTTTTTACATTTTTCCTCCTACTATTATTTTCTTTTTATTGGTAATGTTAGATATATATCATGATCACATTAATCACAGGGAATTTGTACCTGTATATAATATATCTTACCTCTTCTTTTTTTCATCCCCCTACTCTCTCCCAACCCTTCTTCCCTTCCTTATTAACAAGAGCTTTGTTTCCCCATTTCCTCCTATTGTCTTTTATTTGCTTCCCTCCCCACCCCCTTGTCCCACTTCTCATTTGAATATTTTTCCCTGGTGGTCAGGTGGTTAGGGTTCAGCGCTCTCTCAATTGAATATTTCCTTCCCATTTCCCAATGTCTGTTGTGCATTTTGGTTCTTATATAAACTTTTGGTTTCTCACACCAGAGAAACAATACAATATTTAAACAACTATGTCTGATTTATTTCACTTAAGAGTATGGTCTCAAGGTGAATCCATTTAAGGAGAAAGGGTCTCAATCATTTATGGCACCATTGTATAATTAAAAAACACATCATCTTTATCCATTTATCAGTGAATGGACACTTGGACTATTTCCAAGATTTAGCACTGTGCTTTTATATATGTGAATGTGCACATATTGCTGTGGAATAATGCTTTTAATTCTTTCAGGAAGTTGCCAAGAAGGGAAATAGCTTCACCAACTGTAACCTTTAGTTGTGGTTTTTGAGAAATTTCTACACTGATTTTTATAGTAGTTGTACCACTCTACACTCCCACCAACAGTGAAGAAGGGTTTCTTTCCCCCTCCATAACCCTGATAGCATTTGTTTTTAGTTGATTTCTTGAAAATAGCCATTCTTTCTGGAGTGAGATGGATTTTTTTTTTATTTTTTATTTTTTATTTTTTTTGGCAGAACCGGGGATTGAAGAATTTCA